>NC_056621.1:15809908-16109908 GCF_018340385.1 Cyprinus carpio | reverse complement strand
ATGTTCTTGAAATGTTTTGAAAAAACTCTGAATGTTTTTGATAGAAACCCAAGCAAATGGCATTATTAGCATGTCCTCAATTGAATTCATAAGTCATTCCTTAGAAATAATGTATCACAATAAAATCAATTAAAAGCAATAACTTTGCTAGTCAGAACAGAGCACTGACATTTGAGATGACAGGAATTGTTTGCCCGTTGGAGTCCCGTTGGGTGATGGTAGGAGTTTCTGTTTGCTCTGTAGCAATGCATGGGTGTATCACGGTAGGGAAGAGGGACTGTGGAGAGGCCCTTGACCTGCGCCAGAGTGAAACCCAGAGCCCCTACCGTTTAAACAGACAGTCTGATTACTGATTAGGAGCTCATTCCCTGTTGTGCGGAGCAGTTTGCATGTCAGCATCCATTCTACCCAACACTGCACTGATTAAAAATGAGTTGCCAAAGACGATGAAGCCTGGACTGACTGTCGCTGTGTCTCTTTTGTTTTCTTACTGTTCGCTCCATTTTTTGCTCTCGTAAAGAAACATTTTACCCACAGTTGAAAGTTATGTCATCACTTTCGCTCAATTTTTTTTCTGTCTATCTTTCTTTTTTTATGTTTTTTTAAGTTAATTTTTTTTTTAACATTTATTGTCCCTTTTTATTTTTTCTTTAACCGTCCCTCTCTTGGATATAACATTGAGTGCTGGTGTTCACCCAGAGTCCGCTCTGGAGAGCCAGTAGTGTTTTGTTGTTGTTTTGTAGGCCTTTCCCCCCCCTCTCTTACCCCATCTCTCTTCTTTTGTTGTTCCCCTGGGCCCCTTGTTTCTGGATGAGAGCTCTCCCTCTGCTGAGCACAGGTTCTTGTCTGTTCTTCCTCTCTCTCTCACTCTCTCTCTCTCCTTTTTTCTTTCTTTTCCTCTGTCTGGAAGTACTGTATGCTGTTAAGCTGTCCATCCTGAACAAGAGCCGCATCAGCACAAAGGCAGTGAGCTCAGAGTCCACATTTCTGTCTTTCTTATTGGCCCAATCCCAAAAAAACTGTGACATCCTAATACACACCAAAATGTGTTTAGACAATAAGGGATAACATTTTACAGTAAGTACAGTGACAGATTTTGTACCATTTTTTTTCTGAGAGTGTGTGTTTTATGCTTTAAGGAAAATCCTACCAGTTTTGCTAGTATGTGAAACTTGTTGGAAACAAGGTTAGGAATTGGATTTTCTGTCACATATATCAAAACAAGAATCACCCCAAAAATCTTTCTCACTCCCTTTCCTTTTACTGTTTAATAGATCTCAACCACCTTTATTTCCATGCAGTGACTGGTCATTACACAGCAGCAGTCATCTGCACTCCTTATTCTGTTCTTTCTTTTGTTTTCATCAGTAGTTTCGAGGGACTGGAACAGCGATGATAGTGGCATTAATTCGTCTCATATGTCGACTGAAGGACACAACACGCTCGTCCACAGAGAGCCTTCTGAATCACTATCACAGCCTCTCAGACCAGCACTCATCTTAGAGTGTCACTCTATGAATACCACCATTACACAATGTGGGCGGTTGTGAATTATGGTGTCTTGTCTTAGCAAAGAGTGAAATCTCTTTCCAGACAGAGACTGACTGTATTATGCAGGCTTTTTAAAAATAACGCTCACGCTTTGTAACGATTCTACATTATATTTAACTTCAATCAGGGCTTGAATTTCAATGCAGGTGTTGTGCATAATTTTACTTATTCCTGCAAATTCCATGCTTATATGTGTCAAACATTTCAGCGCTCAGGACACTTGGTGGAATTTATAATTTGCATGTGTTCGTTTTAAATGGCATGTGCCATTAGGGTTAGGGTTTGCAGCTTATTGTTTGTTAACAATCAAATACACACAAAATAATGTAAAAATACCCGTCTTGGTGAGTAAAAACAGTTGGTTATATCTTACGTGAATGTAAAATGTAGAGAAAGAAAATGCATGGGTTCAGTATATAGGATCCATGCATTAGTTCTTAAAGTGACAGCAGCCTAATATCCTTTCTTTTAATTCTTTTAATTCAAACAACAAAAGAAAAAAATCACAACTTTTTACTGAATAACTTTAATTGTAAGCATTCACCTGTAATTATCTAGACTATCCAGAGTTAATTGAATGCTTTTTATTCATTTTCTGTATTCTGTATTTAAATATTTGAATAGGTCTAATATCACTGTTAGACCTAAATGAAAAATTTAAAGCACCGTTTATTCCATTTGTATCTTTATTGTATTGTATTTATTTGTGCTATTGCACATTTCTTCATTTGTTTTTATTACAGACTGTTTACTTAAATAAACAATTAAATTAAATTGAGAGTTTGAAATCAAGCTTTCTTTTGTTTCCTTTGTGTCCCAACTCCCCCTCAAAAAAAAAAAAAAAAAATCCCATGTTTTGCTTTGCCTAAAAGACAATAAAAGTGGCACAGTTTGCCCCAATCTCCCCTGAATTGCAGCAAAAGTCTTTGTGTGAGACAATCAAGCACATTAAAAAAGTTATGAAATGTACAAACAGATATACCGCTGTGAGGATGAGAGACAAAACATGTCCTTACGTGAGACTGTGCAACCACACTGTCTGAGATACTCGCACACAGACACAACGAGATTTGTTGCGAGATGCGTGAGAGATGTTGTGAGGAAAATATGTGCTTGTTGCTTTTGTGTAGGTGGTTGCTGGTATGTGGTTTGTGTGTGTGTGTGTGTGTGTGTGTGTGTGTGTGTGTGTGTGTGTGTGTGTGTGTGTTTCTGTATGGGGACCACAGAGAAAGACAGAAAAGGGTAGAGAAATTAAACATTTGTGCACCGTTTGCGTATGTGTGGGTGGGTGGGTTTTGTTTGCCTGATCTCATCTCAACAGCAGGTTTTGTGCTTTTAACAGTTTACGTTTTACAAATAAAAGGCAAAAGGAAACAGACACCAAAATCTGCATACGCACAAATGTCTTTGTTATAAAATGCATTTTCTTCCAGCGCCTGATGTCTAAAATTAATGCATGTGAGAGGAAAACAGGAGCTCATTGAAGCTCATTACAGTGATGGGTTACAAACATCCCAGAGATTAAACCAGATCAGCGCCTGAGCATCCTTAACATCAGCTGCTGTATGTTATTTGCCGCTACGATCGAATCTCATGGCTACTCTAGCGCGAGACTCCAGCTAGCTTTAATTACGAGCTGAAATTGTAAACAAAGCTGTTGATGAGAGGAGTGTGAAAATGTTCTGGGAGACGTTAGCACAATAATGGGCGCCCAGCCCGGTCGAGGAGTCTCGTTTTCTGATCTTTGACATATTTTGTAGGCATTGATTAGACCGAGCCTTTGATCTGTTGTGGGATACGTTGTTGCTTGGTTTAGAGGTTTAGGGAGTTTCATAATTTATACAAAAGGGATTTACATGTGTGTGTGTGTGTTTGTTTTCACTCTTTCCCAAGCTTGAGCAACCTTAAGTAAACAGTGCGTGCTATTGTGTTCATTACGGCGCGCCTCTCATTAGCGATCCCTGCGGTAATTATCAGGCTGATAGTGAAAATATTCTGTTCCTTATATTCTCTCATACGCAGACAGACTGCGAGCCGGCGCTGCATTATTGATCAATTCCAGCTGAAATCAATCTAGTCCTGCACATCTTCTAAATCTAAAGACAGAGGGACTGTGTGAGAGCAATGAATTCTTAAACACTTCTCGGGACAGTTTTACTCTTGTTTTTTAAGCGTGAAATAAAATGTCATCAAGGTGTCCTTGAAAGGCAGGTTACCAGTGGAACTCACACAGTGAAGCCAGTGAAGCATAGTTCTGTTGTGGGCCGCAGGGTAGGACTCCGAATCGGCCTGAATATTTAGCTGAAACAGCTAATTTACACCACCCCAAAAAGAGAATTGATGACTAAAACTTTGTGATATTAGATGGATGTTGTATGTAAAAATATATATATATATATTTAATTATATATGTATAACCCTTTTGTTTGTATATAGAACTCTATGGTTCTCTAATTACACTAAAGCCAGATTTAGGCTTCATTTTAAAGTCTGTACAGAACTCTTTCTCAATACTGGTCATGAATTACCAAAGCACTGCACATTTTGGATTTAATATACCTTGTTAATTTATTAAGCTCATTAGTGGAGACTACAAGACCTGAAATGAGAAGAACAGTAAGAACCGCCCCATTTCTGGGCATTATTGATTCAATGTTTATTTATGCAATGATTATTTAAATTAAAACATAGTTAATTGGTCACATTAAGTTCAAAGGGGTTTTATTTTAGAACTGCAAAGGCCATTGATATATTTGGGACCGCTGGTATTCAATTACATATGGCTGGTTGCTTTTAATATTGTATTATATTTTCAAGTCAGATAATATTACTGGTATGTTTGTAAGACTGCCTCATTGATTTGATATCATAACAGCACAACCCCCAAACAAATACACTGAGTAAATCATGCAAAGATGAGGGGTTTACTTTTCAACCTATCAAAAAAAAAAGGTAAAAAGATTAATTTCAGCCCAGAGCTCCCATTATGCAGAAAACAAATTGAGATTTATGGAATTAGTGCAAATGCGGCATGAATCGAAATCTATTTTTGGTGCACAGAGCATTGCTGTGTGAAATATGATTGGTTGCAGGAACGTTCCCAGAGTGTTGGCAGAGCAGCCAGTGAGTCTTTGAGATGGGATTAGTTGTAGAATAGTGGCATTGATTGCTCACCGTGTTTCCCCCGGTGCATGGCGTTTGTTGTCTAAATACAGTTCGGATGTGCCCTCGCTCTTGTGGTGGGTGGCTCGCTCTGCTCAAGGTCGTTTGGGATGGTAGCGCTCCATTAATAACGCCCGTGAATCTACTGCATCTGTCTCCACCCCCATCTGGCACAGCCCCGCCAACTGCAACCACTTCCGTTCCTCCCAGAGGATGATGTGAAGCGAACCCACATTAGTGGAGAATCTCTAAAGCAGGTCATGAAAGAATGTCTTTCATTTGCTCATTCACAGCTCCAGAAGATCCAGTTCTCTTGTGTTGAAGGACAGGTGTGAATGAGTAACCTCGTACATATGTGAGCATACGTTGTCTACATCCCAAAATGCTACAGTTGTCTACCAGATTCTCTGTGAGTGCATTGAGGATGTGAGCATTGGACCTGGTGGGTAATTCCCTGTTTGCTGCACAGCCCAGCTGCTCTACTACGGGGATGCAATTATCACAGTCCCAGACGCTTGCTGCAACCACATGACAAGGTGCTACTAGAGGAACCATCAAAGCCTGTTTTTAAATGATGCATTTAATTATGTAAAACGGGAATTTGCATGTGTGTGGAGTGTTGGAGAGCTTGTGTGTGTGTTTGTACCTGTGTTTGTAAGCTTGTTGAGGGGTAAGGTGAAATGATCGTAGCTGTGTGTGGTATCCAGTGCACAGCAGGCTAGCAAACAGACAAGTTTGTGTGGTAAAGGTGTGTATATGTGTATGTGTGCTCATGCAGCGATGGTGACAGGAAAGAGAGAGATGCATCCTCTCCACGCAAACTCTCCAAACAACAGATCTGTACTGTTCTGCCTCTAATAGCAGGAGGCCTACCCCTATAAACCCACAAGTCATGCATCTTACACTCTCTTTTTCTGTCTCACTCTATTTTTCTCCCTCCTGCCTTACTAGAGCTTAAATGCAGTGTTCAAAGCTATTCTTAATTTCTTTAGTTACTTCAGTTTACATTACACTCAATGCTAGCCTCTACACAGTTATTTAATCTGTAATTGATCCGCATTGGAATTGACATTTCGTCGCACGAAGCCAATTGACTACGGATAGGCAATGTTCCTGCTTAGCTTCCACACCACACACAATCTCAGATTAACATGATAAAGAGGGCACTGACTAGACAGGTACCTGGGGGCCAGAGGTGTAAGGTTATCGTGCAAATCAGAATCCTGTTACCCTTCATCTTCTCCACCGACTGGGACGAACAGAATTAAGAATTTCAATGTCAGCGCGTGGCTGCCCTAGCTAGGAAGAGCGTGTGAATCCATATAGCATGGTTAAATTTTCATAAGAATTGCAGAGAGCTGCACAAACTCAGCACTTGCTTTCAATTTGCTTACACTGGAGGGCCACGGAAAGGGAAAGGGAAAGGGAGATGATGCAGACCTTACAGTGGGGTTAAACAAGCCAGGCTTAAGGAAGAACATTTTGTTTGACAGGTCCAAAGCAGGTGGTAATGAAATTCACTGACCCCACATGACGATTTGTACTACTTGGATTCACAACCATGATATAATCTTTAACAGGGACTGTCTGTACGGAATGGCACTTCATTAGACCATGTTTTTGTGGTCGGTAGGTGTAGAATAAGAGTGAATTCAGGTTCAAATCTCAGTTCCAGTCCAGCAAAAGTGAATCTGCCTAATGCCGATACAGAAAACACTCTTGATCCTAGAGGAGGTTCAGGAGAAAAATATCTTAAACCGCAAGGCAAGGATTCCTTTCAGTAATCAACACTGGCTGCTGCCTCAGGCTCTGCTCTCTATTGGGGCCTGTGTGTGTGATGGCTTGGTTTGGACAGGCCCTGCAGAGAAAGAGCAAGGGATGGGGCAGCAGAGAGCTCCAATGTTAGCACACAGTACGCTGGATAGAGCATTATGTAATCATGCCTTATCAAGAACCACTGCCTGAATGGGCAGAAACACACAGGATTCTCTCTCTAGCTTTATCTTCCTTTTTTCAGCATGGTCACACACACACATAGTGATACACACTCACCTCCCACTGCCTACCGAGAGAACGCAAGCCTTCATTAGCTGGGCTAAATATCCCTGCTTTCTGCAATCTCCATCATTTTTGGCCTTCGGGCACTGGGATAATTACCTACTCTCATTTCCCCTCCCTCTGGCCAGTGGGGAAGAGTCCTGCGTTGCATTACTTTGCATTAAATATTTATCGGCATACTGCACATTTTCCCATCTCGTCAGCCACCTCGTACCCTTGACAGACAGCTGCCTTGCCTTGATGTTTTTGCCACAAATCCAGCTGTCACCAAGAACTAACTTGTTAAACAAAGCATGCAATGGGTGAATAGGGGATTCTCTGTTTTTGGAGGGAAGAGTTGGCAGGAATTCTGGGGGAACAATGTACAGAACATTTATGTGTATGGGTGATAATAGACAGAGAAAGCATCATTCCTCTTAGGCCTGGCTGGCATGCTGTCCTTTGTGTGTTTAATTTTGTATGCGTGCAATGCATGCCAGTATGGGAACACACTTAAAAAATACATTATAATGATCACTATTAGTGATCACCAATGGCAGTCTCTAATAGCCAGCCAGCTGCTGATAGTGGGCACTAAAAGCCCAGCTGTGTGGTGAAGGAAGATACAGATCTTTTTTAAAGCGGGTAAGCAGATCCCATCAAAAGGGTAAGATTCAAATTTCAGGGAACTCAATCCTTACTGAGGTTTGCTTTAGTATTAACTAAACACAACTCAACTATCTCATTAGAGTTTTGGGTGTCCTTGAAAATCACAGCCGGGAACACACTGGTCACATCTAAATGGTTCTGCAAAACCCTTACCAGAATCAAATTAGCTTCAACTAAGAATAAAGGTAGGGTACTGCATGACAGGTAAGGAGTGTGTAAGTGTTGAAGGTAGACCTCCAGGACTAGGATTGAGTACACTTGGTCTGCAACCATACCATTATATTACTCTTTCAGAAAAGCTATTGGATTGAAAGAAACAAGCCCCCTTCATAACACTACTTTAAAAGAGTAAGCCTTAGACCGGTCTCTTTAGAGGACTTGTTTACAGCCAGAAGAGGATTCACTTCAGTGGCTTTCTTTAATTAGAACTGAAATGACTGGTTGGTTGATCAGAGGCATCAGTTTAAGTCGGGATTTGAAGACTATGTCTCTAAGCCCCATCAGTGGCTCTTGTAGCAGATCCATGGAGGACATGGACAATGATGGAAGCACCTTTAACAGGATGGAACCAAGTACCCTTGATGGACCAGCCTCTGATTTCAGGGTTTAAAGAAGGGGATTTCACATAACTGAAGTCTGTCAGGGGAATGATGCTAAACAAAAGTCTTAGTTTCTTTTTTGAGAAACACCTAGCATCAAGAGCACAGAAAGAGAGTCTTCAAAGATTAAATCACAAACTTTATGACTGTTT
Source organism: Cyprinus carpio (assembly GCF_018340385.1). Classification (NCBI taxonomy): domain Eukaryota; kingdom Metazoa; phylum Chordata; class Actinopteri; order Cypriniformes; family Cyprinidae; genus Cyprinus; species Cyprinus carpio. Next base: position 16,101,738 of record NC_056621.1, on the reverse strand, counting down.
TTCATCCCTTTGTTGAATTGAAAGTTTTATGAGCTATGTCTCTAGTGTCATATGTACTATATAAAGTTCATGCCCCCGTAAGTGTCTAATTTACTGCACGTTTTAAAAATCTATTAGCTATATTATTTGTGTTGTGTCTATATTGTATAGTTTACTGCACGTTTGATGTGAATGCTCCGCATACCAAGCCATTTGAGGAATCACAAGTACGTAAACATGATTATAAGTTATTTGCCATTTGAAAATAAAGCTTAAAGAGTAGGATAAGTTTTAAGTACGTACAATGATTTATTTGCCAAATGGCAGTAATTTTCTTTAAATCTACCAGTTGCGGTTGCTTCCAGGCGAGCGGATTCTCCACAGCTTTCTTGCCTCCGCTCTATTGCTATGACTCGTCAGGATTGTAGTGTGTTCTCAGTGATTTGCTGGCCTGCTGCTGATTTAATGCGTGAGGTAAGCTGTCCGCGAAGCGCTCGCTCAAGTGGAAAAATGTGCTACTACTGTCAGATCTCGATTGCCGAAAATCACATTGTGTTTGATGCAAAACCAACTCGACTAAATCAAAAGAAAAAAATCATTGTAACTGTATATTTTTGTTTTCTCAAGCAAAGCAAGTCCACTGAAAACATGTCTTCTTACATTTTTGGTCATAGACATCATATGTTGAAGATATACATTGTTGTCAATGTTATTGCCTAAGCAATAAATAAAAAAAAAATGTTTATTAAAATATTTTAATAATAACAACATTTTGTTTCCTTTGTTTTGCGTATGCTCGTGTCTCTTACATTATCACTCAGCATACCCGGTTAAAAAAGTCACCGCTCGCCACTGCTGGGGCATATATGTCCCTTACAGGAATAACTACCTATAAGCTTTCCATCTAGTCAACATTAGCATGCAAGAAAATTCAACCAGGTAATTTACCAGGTATACTGTATGTGTAGCCCATTGTCTTGAACTTTACAAAGGTGTGACCAACCTTCCCATATCCTTCAAACAAGCCGGTATTGCTGTTTATTAAAATAATCCGCTCTCCGCACTTGATTCGGCTTTCATTACACCAGCACGTCTCAAATTGAAAATAAATTTATAGATAAATGCTTTCGCTGCGCTGACAAATTATATAGCTGTAGCTCAAAGAGACACGTTGTTTATTTTGGGAACAGAGCACAACCGAAGAAACAAAAGAAGAAGAGGCTCTTAGAATGTTGATTAATAAGATGAATAACCGCTACAGAAGCGCTCAGAAATGAAAATGATTTGCTCTTCAAATACCCTTCCTCATTATTGTAATTATAGCTTCTATATTACACCTCGGATTAAGTATTCATTACAGATTAAGGGGCGGATTTGAGCTTGTTGTAGAACGCATACTTCTCTGTTTTGACAACATACTTGAAAAGGCTGAACCTCAGCCAAGATGCACGGGAGAATTTTTTTTTTTTAATCTCTCAAGCGGGTGACTATGTGTTTTCAGAGGGTGGCTTGTAATCTATCCCTGACTCTTTCCTTCTTATACCCAAACCAACTCTTTTTATCTCTCGCTTAACACCCCCACACAAATGCTCAGCCACACATGTGGATGCATAAATACAAACGCACACCTACACATGTACATAAACGTATGCCTAGCCATCCTTACATTATTTCATCTCTCTCTGTCCTTTGCTGTACTTTACCTCAGTGAATCCCACACTGACGAGGCGTAAAGTCTGTCATGGAGACAGCATAAGCCTTTCATATGCATAGCAGAGATAAGAGGCAGCCATTTTTATCAACTCTTCTCGCTCTCTCACCCAGTCTTCACAAGTAAGTGTCTCCAAATCCTAGGTCCTGGTTAATGACATGGCCCTGGCTGTGCCAAAATGAGCCCGCTTTTGTTTTTCCTGCTTTAACCTGACAATTACGTCAATTATAGACAGGCTGCACTGTTGACAAACACGCCGAGAGAATTGCAACAGGAGGAGTCCCCCGCTACAGCCCTCTCTGTAATTTAACAAGCGTGGAGCAACGTCGCAAAGGTTCATTATGCAAAAAAAACTCCCAAAGCAATACGTAATCATCTACGACATAGGTTGCCAGTCATTTATTTATTCCTGCAAAAAAGCTGAATACAATTTGTGTGCTGGAATTGTGAAGGAGAAAGCAATGTAGTATGTGTAGTAGGCTGAGAGTTGCATTCTGGAAAGTGTAGGGCCAAACAGCACATGTGGAATGTTGTGAGGAACTAAATCCATACTAAAGGTCTATTGCTCATATTTCTATAAAAGCAACATAAGCCTGAAGCAGCTGTTAGAATCATTCCATGTACGATTTATAAATGGATTAAGCTTGTTAAATGGGTAAAGAATACAAACTAATACTATTTGGCAACATACGCTCATTATAATCATGATACAATGTTTAAAAAGTCCTTTTTATGTTAAACTTCATGCCAAGGAATATCTGTTTTCTTATTGGCTAGTGCTTCTGAAAAACAAATTAGCTATTAGATATTTGAGATTTCCGTATTGACAAACTGAGCAAAGTGGCAGCTTTGGAGTCAATAAAATGTTCCAGCTCTCTGGAAAATGTGAACTTAGAAGTTTTCCTTGGTGTACTTTCAGGAGATGTCATCTGATTTCGATTAGTGGCACTGAAATAAAGACGTGTAATCAAGAACATGTACTTTTGCATATTCCACCGCCGTGAGGTCATGCCATCTGTACCACGACATGATGTCATGTTGTTACACACTGCTGCTTTTTTGACTTTGTATGGGCTCGGGAATAGGGGAATATGGGGTTAGAACATGAAATAATCCTGCCATTTGCCATTGTGATTTGGCTTTCCCATTTCTGGAGTAAATAGTACTGCTAAATGTTGTCTCGTTTGTATCACAACCTTAGATAGCCATTATAGAGACTTTCACTAGTGCTGGTAAGCAGTTAACTAGAGTAAGATGAAGTCAAACCTGAATTACCTGAGCTCTGGAGTCAGGTCAGCACCTGAACAGGACACTTGACTTCATTTACCTGTAAGCCTGGTTTAGATTTAATCTCTGTCATGGTATTTCAAGACGCTTAGCTTCTTTCTAGAAATTTCCTCTCCCTTCCAGTTGCTACTGTTTTTCTCTTCATCTGCTTTGTTCTGTCTAGGTGATTTTGAATGGCAAAAGTGGACATGAGAAATCTTGAGGGCGGTTGAATTCTGTAGTCAGCATTAGCAATAGCTTCCACATTGTAGATGTTTGAAGATCTTCTTTCTTTTCACCCATAAATCATTGTTTTATTTATTTTCTGTTAGGAGCTGGAAATAGAGCAATATTCGATATAGACCATTTCCATGAGACTGATATTAGCAAGGGTTTCCTGTCAGTAAACAGTTCAGACAGACATGTTTTTCAATGCTAGTCAGCATTAGCAACTTTTCTCTTACATTGTCTTCTTATTTGACATGTTTACATTGCTTTTTTATTCATTCATTTAGTTATTTTTTGAAGCTGATTAAAGACTAGATTAGACTAGCATGGATTTATATGTTGGTACAGGTCAGTTTATGGTGCTTAGTGCTAGTTTGTTTACAGCCAGCCAGTGGGCCATCCTGTTGACCATCTAAACTTGTTTCATGTGACATTGCTATTATGATGATACTATTTGACCAAGGTAGTCTTTGTGATTAAGTTAGTTAAGATCTCTGGTGGGGAGACCACACTAGTCTTCTGAATGTGGTTAATATTAGCTTCACCATTTTGTCGAACCCTCCTCAGTGCTGAGGCCGCATAGCTGGCATGATTTACACTGCTATCAAGTGAAGTGAGGATGCCACAGGATCCATTATTGGAGCTCTCATTACAGCAAGCGTTCAGATTCATCTTCATCACCAGTGCTCAAGAATACCAGCCAGTCCATATGCCAGATTTGTTATGTAAGACTGTGCATGCGTGTGTATGTTTGTGTTTTGGTGAGAAAGACAAAGTAAGAGACACTGTCTTTGGGAATCCTAACCTCTTTTAGGCCCCCAGGGGTGAAGGAAAAGTGCACTGTGGCCAGTTTTATGATTTACAGTGTTTTTGTTTTAGTCATAGTTTTGGACTTGACAAAAATGCGTTTTATATTTAGTCAATATTTTGTCATATTATATTGATTAGTCAGTTTTACTTATTCGCTCTTCAGTTACAGAAAGCTTGGGTTGCGTTTGGTGCGGTTTCTGTCACAGTCCATTACGATATTGTGTTTTGTTGCCGCTAATTAAAATGTGAGGAATGTACTGTCATGTGCATTCTGTCGTGAAGTAGTTGGTTATACCCAGGCCTAATTATTTTTCTGATTAAACTAAAATATTATAAGAAACTTTTTAGCAAATTAATGACTAGAAAATTTGTTCACTTTTCCAGTGTTCAGCCGAATCACCAAAATACAATACTGTGACTGAATTGTCTTGAATTCGTTCTAAAAAAAATTTTCTAAAAAACATTGTTAGTGCATTAATATATTGTGGTATTAGGTTTTCTCATATTTTTTATCAGAACTGTTTTCATTTCATCTTTGTTAGTGTTGACGATCAAAAACCCTTCATCAACTGACTTTCTTTAGTCAGACAAGACGAGAATAACATTGAGTGTTTCCAAGACTTTTGTAATGTTGCATGCATTACGTTAAAACATCATGAGACAGATTTTCAGACAATGAATGGGAAGCTTTCATGGCTTATTTAGAAAGCTAGCGATTCAACCCAATTCAGAACAGACGTAGTTCTATCTAATTAATAAGCATGAGAGAAACCGACTCTTTCAAGTGATTTCAGAAGAAGCTTTTTTGAGGCAAATTCACAGCATTATAATTATTGGGGAGGGAATGTCAAAACAGTTCAGATAGCTGTTGGGAAAAAATGCATTTCCAACCCCAGTCAACTGTCTCCCCTCTCTCTTTCTCTCTCCTTTTTAACATCTGCCTTTGGTTTTGATAAGGAAAAAAGACATGCCAATCATCCCCACTAATGGAATGTGGATTTTCTAATTCGCTCAAACAGAACGGTAAATTGAAAAAGAGTGCAACCTTTTTAACACACACACCGGCGCTGACAGTCAAGCTCCATTATCTGACAGCTGGAGAAGTTAAAAATAACTGGGCTCGCAGCAAATTAGACGTATCATTTGGCTTCTAAACGGAGAGATGAATGTATGTGTGAATGTGCTTGCTATACCGTGACATGAGGCCAATACATCAACCTCCTGTTTGTCTGTCTCTTTCATAAACTCCGACTGGAATAAACAGACAATGCAATTTGTTACAGTGCGAGGATATTTTCTCAGTCTCCGCCGAGATCACTAAACGATCCACGGCGCGTTCCACCCCCGACGATCCATCCGCCCGTGCGACCATTAATCATCACTCGGTACGTGCAAGGTTATTGCTATCGCTCAAAGCCATGTTCAGAGTTTTTCATATGTTATATTTCTATCGAACAATAAATCTGACATGTGCGGCGAGGACTTGAGAAGATGCGCTCGCCCTTGCTGTAATCTAGCTATATATGAAGACATAGGCCTTGACAGCGCTATGAATCTCTATTGGTGGTGTCACAGATAGCGATTTTCCATGACATTGAATCGCAGCCGTACCTGACTAGCGCTAGCGAGTATTCGGTTACTAGCACAGTAATTTAAGTCTGCGTGAGGCATCTCTTTTTTCAGTTTGGTAGGGAAGGAGATCGTTCCCTCTTGAGTAGTGTTTCTAGCAGAGTATCTGTTTACCCTTAAATACCCCTCACCGTCATTGTTTATTTAACTCAGGCTAATCATTAGCCAGTGGGACAACAAAAAAACAGCCCCCTGAGAGCAGGGTGTCAAACTTTAAACAGGAACCTTGTTTTAGGTTTTAAGTAATTGTATGTTTCTTTAACGCGCTGGGAATGTGAAACCACAGTGGGACATCGAAGCAACATACCATGTTAAACCTAGCAGTGTGCAGTTTTATTGCTTAAAATAAACCCTAAATCAAAGTATTACCTCCTTTCTGTTTCTGCTACAAAAATGAATGATATTTCAAATTGTGGCACTTGTTGAGGAGACTGGACTAACAATTTTCACCTGGCGGGCAAGAAAACAGCTGATAAGATCTCAGAACACTCAGAGCATTTTGACGGCGAGTGAGCGGACAAGCACATTTTCTTCACAAAAAGCCTTAAATTGTGTCAGATCATCAAGTTCTCCAGAGATTCACACATGACCATAGTCGTGGGTGGGTTTGAGAAAGAGTTCAAAAAATCTTGTCAGCTCATATTCAGGGAATGTGTTAAACGTGGTTGTGTGTGATGGTGAGATCAACTGTATGCCCATACTCTGTGTCACAGTGTGTGTCTCCTGCATATGTTATTTCCTCATTACAGCCAATTAATGCTCCAGGCTCACACTCCACTACTGCCCTTTCTTCTTAGTGTGTGAAAACCTTCTTTTCCCCCTCCTTTATTCTGTACAATCATTACTATGGAAGCCTGTTTCTATTTTAAAGTATTATAATAACAATACTTTTACTCATGATTGCAACTTTATACTTCACAGTTGTGACTTTAAATCTCATAATGATATTTTTTTTGTAACAATCGCCCATGTATTACTTACAAAATAGCTTTCTTATAATTGCTTCTTTATTTATTTATTTATTTATTTGGTAATTTTAACTATATTTCATGTACTTGTGACCAGTTCTTGTTACCGTTTGTCATAATTGCAACTATATCTCACAGTGTGACTTTATATCTCATAATTTTGACTTTCTCACAATGCAGTGTTGTTTCTTGTAATTATGAGTATGTCTTGCGACGAGTACTTCATAACTGCAACTTAATATCTCACAATTGAGACTTTGTATCTTACGACATAAATTTATTTTTAACAGTTGCAACTTAAATCTCATAATTGCAAACACCTCACTGCCTTTGTCATAATTGCAGCTTTTTTGTAAATACAAATGTATATATTGTAATTGTGATTCTGTTTTGCAATTCTCGTAAATATTTTAAGGTAATTGCAACAATATGACTCATATGTATCTCATAATTGTGACTCAGTTCTCACAATTACTTCTTGTAAATATGGCTTTCTCATAATTGCAGCTTTCTCACAATTGTGATTTTGTATTGCACAATATGAATTTCTTTCAACAATCGCAACAATTTCACATTGTGACTCAAATTGTTTATTTATTTATTTTTTTTCAACATTGTGTTCTCCATAAACATTGACAGTAATGAGGCTCCAATTGCCGGAACTCTCTCAACATCAAGAGCCCATTATCAAAGGCGCTGGACAAGCTGTGACATTAGACGCCCAGGCCAGAAAACATTGATTGTTTAATTAACTTTCAATTAATGGTTGAGGGAAAGGACGGCAGAGAGCAGTCACGCTCACTCTGGTTGAGCACGTTTGATTTCACCCCCTTTAGCGATCGCCATGCTCCTTACAGCATGTACGTTAAGCCACCAAAGAAATCTAATCTACAATGTGAATAATAAAAAAAGACGGGAAAGCCATTTCCACTTTACGTGCGCAGCTCATCTCTTGGCACAGCATTAGGGTTTTTGGGATGCAGTGTTAACTCTATATTTGGATTTCACTGGAGTGGATTAGGAAGTCTTTACTGCAAACCCACGGGATTCTGGCTGAAAGGGGAAATTGAAGAAGTGCTGTTTGTATCTGCGCCATACAAATAATTGCGAGTTCTCAAATTTCGAGGACCTGACTATATGGAAAAGTGAGCTTTGATGTACAAATCCGCAATTCAGCCGGGATTAGAAGCTCCAAAGGTTAGAAGTTACTAATTACGGGAAATGGGTTCTACATATCTAACGAGCACAAAGAGACATTGGTAATAAATATGAGACTTTGTGAAGCTAATGATCACATTGGATTCCAAAACTGCGGCCCATGTAGAAATGCTGCATTCAGCATCATTACAGAGATTCCGCAATAATATTTTAAAATAGAATTGGATAAAGGGATGCGTGAGGTACATGATGTAAAGCCTACTTGCTAATTAGCACTGTTCCAATGGCCCTTGGTCTTTTTTCTGTATAATTGAATTCAAATTATTCCTTTCTTCTCCCATTTTTCCCAATAACGAAGAGAAATTATGAAGAAAATGGCAAACATGCAGCACAAATATGACAATAGTGTCTGATTAATGTGCACTATTGATCTTATTACATGTAGGCGACTGCCTTGAGTTTCTCATTGACTCCCTTTGCTTTTCCAGTCGAGCTGCGGCCAATCACGCCGTCGCCAAATTAAACATGTCCGGATCCAGGCGAATTGTTGAACTGCCCCAGGACACAGCGTTTCATATCTTAATTAATGTGCCTGGAGGGGTCCCGCCTGGAGGATTGCCTCAGAGGGGGCCCATGTCACCCCTCATTAGCCGGGGGTAGGGGGGTGGGGTTGCGTTCTGTACTCATTCTGAAGAACAGCACTTTGGAGCAGGGAAAGGGATGTCCCTCCGATTCCTCCGGCTTGAGCTGAGCTGTCTGGTAGAGTCTTTCTATAATGGTTTGATTTTAATTTGTGATGATGATTTTATCCTCTACATCAGGGGTGTCCAATCCTGCTCATGGAGAGCCAATGTCCTGTAAAGTTTAGCTCCGAACAGTTCCAACACACTCGTCTGGAAGGTTCTAGTAAGTCTTGATTAGCTGGTTCAGATGTTTTTAATTAGGGTTGAAGTTAAACTTTGCAGGACAGTAGCTATATTTCCGTCACTCTGTTTCAATGCACATTTTGAAGTAATGCATCAGAAATTATTGATGGAAATGCCATATTCGAAAAAGGGTCAATTCGAATAATGGGAGATGGAAATAAATTTGCCAAATAAATTCATCCATGTGCATAACAAAGTCATGTGACTTTGCGCTTGAGACCGTAAAACCTGACTAACCAGTGGAACGATCTCGTTCCACAGCATCTGAAATTTTACGGTCATTCTGAAATGCCCGGAATGAAGTCTGCCGTCAAAGTATTTCTGTATTATTGCCTCCCAGAACTGTTACACGACTGTGTTCCTGAACCGCATTCTTTGTGTTTTGTCTGCTCGCTCTAATGCACAAGTCAATTATTGGAGCCTAGATGAAAATTATTATATTCGAGGGCTTCTCACAATTTTCTTTGTGATATTTAGTGCCAGTTTATCAGGAAGTGACAATTTTATTCTCTTTGACTTGTCGGATGGAAACAGTGCTTATTCGCAAATGTTTTATGCAACAATCTAATTTTGCACAATTTTCAAAATTAAATTTGCAACTTTAGATGGAAACCTAGCTAGTGGCTCTCTGGGAACAGGATTGGATGCCCCGTTGTACATTTCATTGGTGTTTGCTGAGGTGATCCTAAACTCCTCAATGTCAAGCATCCCGTTTCCTCAAATGACTCTCTTTTCTGAGAATTAATGAGGCTAGTGAAGGAAAACCCAAGAAGGCTTCCAGGTCTTTGGGATTTACAGCAAATCAGCTGACTCTAATAGCCTTTTCCCCTCGTTGCTGAATACGGCTCTGTGGTTCAGTATAATTCCACAGTATTTGTGATGTATTTATGCAATCATTAATCTGGCCGTCTTTTCACTGGCCGGGATTAGAGTTCCCTACATTGGGTGCCAGGTAGGTTCAAATAGAGGTAGCATACAGTTATTTAAACACAATGTTAAGTGCTACAGAATTAATTTTATATGGCAGAATGGAACCAGGCCAGGGCTGTAAAAACACTAGATTTGCGTGCTGTAAGACGTCTCTGAACTCTGCCTGACAGTAGAGAGTGTGAGGCCACATTTCACACTGTAGGATCAAGGAATGTCTGTCTGCTCGGGTCGTGAGTGCTGTGTGTTCATGACTGTGTAAAACACATCAGGGATCAACAATAGGAATATGCAAGCATTTCGGAGTTGACAGAAATGTCACATGCCCATTGGACCAGTGCTATGGTATTACATTTAGCATTTGTTAACCATATACAACAGTTTTCTTTGCCTCTGACTAAAATAGCAACTTAGAGTTGGAATGCCCATTGGACCAGTGCTATGGTATATACATATATATTACATATTATAATATATATTATATATATATATATATATATATATATATATATATATTTATAAATTTATTTATTTGTTATATTTTCTTTTAGTTCTGTTTTTGTTTCTAGAAATCTTAAAATATTTTTTTTTTACAATCGTGTATAATACATAAATGTTGGCACAAAATATTGTATACACTACTTCTTACTGTATTTTCCTTTTTTGTTTACGTTTTTTTTTTTTTTTTTTTTTTTTTTTTTTTTTTTGTGATGTGATTTTTTTCATATCACTGTGGTCTGTTCATACGTTTACATAACTTCTTACTGTGGTTCCATACATTCATATGTTTTTATATTAGTTGTCTGTTTACGTTATATGTTTTAAGAGGTAAATATTGACATTACTAATCTGAATCAGATCAGTCTGCATTAGCAGTGATTATGTTTGTACAAGCGCGCAGTAAATGCTTCAGTAGCTTTTCATCTTGAAGAACAGCACCACTTGAACATACCTTTTATAGTACACAAAGATGTTTTACTGCCTTGGAATAAAGATCCATCTCTTTCCTTTTCCCAGCTGCCCACTCCCTCTCCCTCTCTCTATCCATCAGGGCTGTAGCAACCATTATAACTGATGGACAGAAAAGTAGCAAAGACTTTCATCTCCTAAGTTGTTTGGTGAATCTCACAAAGCCTGTCAAGAACATGCTCAGGTCACTTTTCACCCCTAAATAAAGTGGCACAGAAATTACCTTCACCTCTACACTCTACTCTAATTTAATTTATTTTTTGTCATCAACACTGTGATTCACACTCTCATTATTATTATTATTATTATTATTATTATTATTATTATTATTATTATTATTATTTAGGGCTGTCAAAATAACACGTTAATGCAAATTAATTTTAATGGCACTAATTTTATTAAAGGGGTCATATACACATTAATTTGCATAAAACATCAATATTTGCCCATGTCCATGTTGATTAGAGTATTAAAAATTTGAAAAGTATTAATTTAAGGTAAATTTTGAACAGATAAAAATGTGGGATTAAGTTGCGATTGATCACGAGTTAACTCATGACAACCATGCGATTGATCACAATTTAATATTTTAAACGATTGCCAGCCCTATAATTATTATTATTATTAGTATTATACATTTATAACCTTTGTTATGTATATATGTATGTGTTTGTATTATATAATTTATATATATACATTTGTATATATATATATATATATGTGTATATATATATATATATATATATATTATATGAACTGGTGGGGAAGTAATCTTAACCTGTTTAATCCCAAATATTTCCCAGACATGAAAATATCCAGATAATGTGTCATTAGTACCCCTTTGAAAAATAAAGAATTTTTTTTATTTATTTTTTTTAAAGTGTGTGATAAATTGTGTTTTATGGTCGTCACAATTGTGACCAGTTGGATAATGTGTGTACTGAATTAACATATTTCTTCAGTAGGGCTGCACGATTTTTATTATTGTGCTATTGTGATGAAATTCTTGTCAGTAAAGCCGGTTCTGTGATTAGTAGTAAATCTCCATCACCTGCTTTCAGATGGAGCAGCATTTAAGCTACACACAAAAATCACTGACGATTTAGTCACGCGATTATGAAATCGAAGAAATCATTCTGCGATTATGAAAGCTGTTTGCGTAGCTTCTCAGTGAACTACAGCTCTGTGTAGTAAATGCTGCTCCATCTGAAAGCACGTGAAAATACCACATTTAATAACAGGTTTTTACTCCAACTAACAACTGTAATTGGATTTATATTGTATAACTATTCACTATTATACCACCGGTCACTATGTTGACCATCAACGTGTTTACTAATTTTATGACCACACTCAGCAAAACTGAATATATGTGAATTTATATATTAATACTAGACACCTTAAAGATAATTTGTACCAAAAATCTTAGACAAATATCTTTGTGTTAACATATTTTACTAGCCTTTCATTTTGCAGCTTTGATGCAGTCATCATCTTCTCAAGGTTTAAACAGGAAATAAACTGTTTGTCCTAACCAAGTGAAACTGCACATATTTCATTGAGACCCTTTATTTTTTCCATATTTGCATTGAGTACACTAAAACATGAGTAAGGTTTTTAGATCTTTATAAATGAAAACCTTTTTTACTGTCACTATTGTGAGTGGTGGGATTAAATTTAATGGTCATGAAAATTATGTCAAAAAATATATTGGTCCTAAAACTTCTTTAACCTGTTTTAAGGACAGGATGCTATTGGTCTGCGGATCTGTAAGCAAACAGGTCATTTGGATACTGCAACGAATGACTGAGAATAATAAGGAAGCAGAAAGAGAGAGAAGCAGAGATAGCAGGCGCCCCAGCTGAATGCCTGAGAAAGCTGCCTTTTGGAGGTCCCATGACGCAGCGGATCTGTGGAAAGGTTGGGTGCGTCTGGTTACAGCTCTATCAGGGCTCCATCAGAGAATGGCAGGATTCGGTATCGCCTTCTAATGTAACAAGGACCATTTGTCTCAGTCACACATCCTTGCAAGTGCCTTGCTAAAGCCATTGATGTCATTCATCTAGCCTGTCCTTGGCTGCTCTTTTCCTTCACTGACAAGAGAGCAGCACTCTCAGGTAGCTGGAGGGGAGGAAGAGAGTGTGATGGAGAGAGAGAAAGAGAGAGAGAGAGAGAGGTGGTATAATGCTTTCTCATCAAGGCTAGAATTACCCAATGTGTTGAGTAATGAATCCATTGCCTTACATACACAAATACACACTATTTTACACATACATATAAACACACACACGTTGCCCTAGTGCTTCACTGGTGACCTGAATGCCAGAAGACTCCTGTTGTTTTCAAAATTAAGCTAATTGCAGTTGCTTCTTGCTATACCTAACCTGAGTATGTGAGCAATATGGAGCAGAAACAGAGCTGTATGTTTTTGCCTGGAGCGTTTTTGGAGTGTCTGTGTTATCTCTCGCTCTAAGATCACTGCGATACCGCTTCATCACGAGCGTAACACGCTAACGGCCCATAATGCAACTGCATGTCAGCAAGAATTCAGCACGTTAATTGGTGGACTAGGAGCCATTCACACTGTTTTTTGCAGTCTGCGATGCTGCTTTTAAATTGTTTTTCTGTGTAAACATGCACTAACCAGACACATTTGACAGTTGCACTTGTGTTGTTTGCAGCATCTCGCGCTTACTCACTTATTATATAAACTTTGTACATTTTGAACACAAAAAAAAGTTACGGACTGCAGCTTTAATGCATTAGGTATCGTGAAAACAATGAACAAAAAATATGTATTTTTTTTTTATTTAAACATTCATTAATGCAGGATAGTATTAATTTATAAACATCCTTTTGGTTCATCTTGTTCTTATTACATTAATTATTAAAATAATGATATATTACATTATAAATTATAAATATAGTTATAAGTAATTATAAATTACAATCATTATTTTTTAAATAACTTGAAATATTGTACATTTATTAGCATATTAAAACAATTAAAAAAAAAGAAAAATGCTGTAATAATCTTGATGATTCTTGGTTTATTATATCTAAGGCATTAACTAATGTTTTAACTAATTAAATGTAATCATTAAGTGCTATATTTTAAATTTATAAAAATGCTGTAATATTCTTAATTGATGTCTTAAAAATTATATTAAAGGAATTCTACAGTGGAAATTTCACAGAAAAGCTAAAAGGATTAAGTGCTATAATGGAGTTATTTTAAAGGAGTGGAATTTTTTTTAATTCCACCCAACTGTTTTTTCCTTCTTTGTATGAACGTTAGTCAGGGTAGACAACATTTTTAATATGAAAATAGCATCAGTAGGGAGAAATTTAAAACTTGAAATGGAGTTTAGAGTGGTGCGATTACAAAAATCTTTGAGCTGGGAATGGAATTTTTAGCCGCTCCATCCAACTGTTTTTTCTTCTCTGTATGAACGTTAATTAGTGTAGACATCATTTTTAATATGAAAATAGCATTAGTAGGGCGTGGAATTTGGAGTGGAGTTGGGAACATTTTTAATTTGAAAATAGCAACAGTACTTGTTCAGTACTGTTAATTTCTGTACCTTGATGTAAGTCATTAACGAATGTCTGGGAATTTTTCATCAGTTCTATCCCTGAAATATGGCTGGGATAGAAACACTCACACACTCCAGTGGTCCAACTTTTCATTGAGTATGCATATCATTTTAGTCTCCAATCAAAAATTTCTGCCTGATTTATTAATTGCATTCTTAGGACGGTTGTCTGCTCCTCACCGCTTGGCACAGTAAAGGCAGTGGCTGTGACTGCTTTGACCTTGGAGCCCAGGACACAGTGCTTGTTATGTAAACTGATATGATGGTTAGGAGGGTGACACATTCTGAGCGGACTGGAGACGTTATTGGGGCTGACAGACAGGGCCAGCTGGGGCAGGGGCCACAGAGCATGCCCAACTGTACTCTGAAAGACACAACACCGAGGCCAGCCGGACGGCAGCCGATTCAAAACAAAAACAATCGTCTGATGGAATCAAACAGAACTCCACAAACAAGCTCGAGTGAGTAACAAGGAGTTGCGAGCTGGGCGGTTGAAAATCTGAAGATAAGTAGACGTTTGGGAAGGAAAGGATCGGCTAATGATTTATGTGTGAATGCAGGCTTGGATAAGGAAGGAACAGCTGAGTAAGGAATCAGGCCAGGTGTTTGGTCCGATTCCCCTGAAACGAGCAGAAAAGCAGAGTTGGTCTCTGGGTAAATGGAACGCTTTATCCCTCAACTATCTCAGCAGAGCCACACACACGTGTAGGAGCACACACACACACACACACATATAGGCAGAGACACGTGTAGGTGTAGGAGCACACACACACACACATACGTAAGAAAACGCAACACAGTTTCCCACACACACGTGTAGGAGCACACACACACACACACACATTTGTAATGTGCTTTATTATTTGAGGCCAAACAACTTATCTGAACTAAGGTGTTAATTATATATTTGAACAATGGTTTTTAGCGTGCAATGATTTTTTTTCCCCATGTATATGTATTTTATTGTGCATTTTTTTTTTATCCCCATGTATGTGTTGATTTCCATGCTGGATTCTGTTCATTTACTCACCTTCATGTTTTTTCCAACCTGCATGTATATGTAGATTTCCATTTTTATATGACTTTCTTTCTTTAATATACAGTAAGATATTTTAAAGGCTGTTTAAACTTCATACAATGAAAGTCAATGGGGCCCAAATAGGAACTTTGGACCCCATTGACGTCCATTGTATGATAGATTTTTCAAGTATCTTCTTTTGTGTTTCACAGAAGAAAGTAGGCTAGGTCATACAGGTTTGGAACAACATGAAGGTGAGTAAATGATGACAGAATTTGAGTTTTGTTTGAATTATCCCTCTAAGTTTAACATGAATTGAGTAATATGACATTTTTGAGTGAAACGGGTTTTTAAATAAGAAAAATGTTGGACAGAAATGTATTTTATCCATTGGGATACAATGGATTTTGAAAATTGGACATTATATTCTCGAATGCAAGAGCCTGACAAACAGTGAGTTTGCTTGAGCAGTGGCTAAATAGCTATTCTACTAATGGAATTGTCAGTGGACAAGTATTGTGATAATTGAGGCTTTTGTTAAGAATGAGCAGCAATGAATCATTCACAGTAAGACCAGGGATGTGTTAAGAATGTAAATGTAACACATTCTTTATTGGCATCTATGAACAAACTTTAACATCCATGGAACCTTTCCATTGCACAGAAGTTCTTTAGATTATTCAAATGTTCTTCACATTAAGAAGATCTGTTTACAAACAGACTCTTTGTGGAACCCAAAATGATTCTTCTATGGCATCACTGTGAAAAACCACCTTTTGGAATATTTACTTTATTTCAGCTACACCGGCTGTTTAAATTTCCTACAAAATAATATTGTACACACTGTAATGTAACCACTTTTGAAAGTGCATTACCAGACACGTATGTGTTTAGCTTCATCTTTAATTCACTGGGCAGTGATTACAGGCTGTTCTGTGGCGAGTGGAACCGTGGGCTGCTGTGGATGGAACACTGTGCAGTCAGCTGTTAGAGACCCAGCTGCAGGTCGGCTTGTCGTGTCCCATTGGCAAACCCTGCTGGAAATGTATTTCTCTGTAGAAATCAGTCAGTGATTTCTTGTCTGGCCTGAGTCAATCAGGTTTGGGATTGGTGTGGGTGGTTAAAGTATTAGTTGGAATACCAGCACACACAGTCTTTCCTCACTCTTTCACTCACCATTTGTTTTGGTGGCACTGGACACAGAGACCACTTGATTTTAATCCTGTCTGAATCAAACATGTCTGTTTTTCTCGCACAACCATGGTAAGCATATTCCTTTTTTTTTTTCTTTTTTTTTTTTTTGAGGCAGTCTATATATATACTACAATTTTATATTTTTATGTACATATGTACATCAGGGCTAGTTTGTATATTAAGTTGTTTATGTACATGTATGTTAACTGAAATTGTATATTATTTCGGTTAATTTACAGGAAAGAACATTTACCATTTTTGCACACCTCTAATCCACAGCCATGACGCTTCTTCTGGAAATACATATTAATGCAGCAATTACTGGTCTAAAACACCAGTGCCACGTGGAAACCGAATTCCCTTGTGCCGTCGAACAAGCTGCTTTGTTGTTGTGCAAAGGATTTCTCAGTGTAATTGTGCATGAATATATACATTCATTCCTTCGTGTTTATTGTTTTGTCATTCATTGTGCCGGATTGGCTCCCCTGAGAACTCGGTGTAATCTGATTGGTGTTTAACTAAAGCACTCAGCTGTGGGAGATTGAAGCTCCCAATCGAAGATTAAATCAGCCATACAGGGCTCAAATTCATATTGCATGTTAGAGATCAGCGCCGGCCTCTCCTGCCCGGTTGGCAGAGTCCCATTCGTATCCGTAAGCAGTCTGGAAACTGGTTTCAGATGAGGAAAAAAACATCTTCCGACACAGGAAAAAAAACTGCAGGAGCATGACTCCAAAAATGGCTCCTCTGATGTTTCAGCTTCAATGATTCTAAGCCTCACCGATGTGCAACGTCAAGCGTCGCCACACATGGCATTCGTAAACAAAAATAGACAATGGCGAGCTCTTGCTCAACTGCACAAAATTTCCTGTCACATTATAACGTGTTTTTACGACAGTTTACAAACAAATAACATTTTTAAACCTGGTCTAAATTCTGTTTTATGCACCGTATGATTGCGATAATGACTTCGGCTCGCTTTCAAATCGAATATAAATGTTTATGCATGTGGAAGGTTTGCCTGCATTTGATTTGTGTTTGTTGGAACACGGCACAGACGGTGCAATGCAAATGCACCTCTCTCTGTCTCTCTCTCTCTCCGTCTTTCCCGTCTTCCTTTCCCTGTCTCTCGTTCCCCTGGGATTCAGGTGCACAGTGACACAGCGAGAGGTGGCGTGCCCTGTGGCTCTAGGCTTCCTTGCTCCGATGGAAACACTTTGCCTGTCACTGAACAGAGGAGGACAGGAGGAAAGAGAGATGGAGACAGACGGAAGGAGAGAGAAAAAGGGTGTCGGGGCAGGGCGGAGGAGTGAGTTTGGCACACACATGCTCCTCTCCGTGCAACTTGTCTGTATTGTAACCCCCATCCTTTTGTTCTGTTCCCCTGAGTGCAGTCGCGCTCACACTCGCAGCCAGAAAGCTCGTCAATCTTTGCCACATAACGCATAAATGAGGACTAGGGCTGGGCGATGTAGCTGAAAAAAAATGTGTTTTGATATTTTTCACTCTTATTTGATGTACATGTCATATGTCATGATTTAGATATTTGCTCTAAAATGCATTTTTTTCATCAGAATCAGAATCAGAAAAAACAAAAAACTATTTAAATCAACTAAAAGTAACCAAAGTAGATTAAAACACTAAAAACTATTTTTATTAAATTAACGCAGAGAAGAATGATATATGAATTTTTTTCATATAATTTTAGTTTAAAAGATTTTTTGAATAAATTTTTTTTTATTTATGTTTTTTTGTTTTATTTTTTTTTATTTGTGTTTTTCAATCATTGTATTATTTATCGTATTTATTTATTATATTTTGCTAGTATCATATTGAATCACATATGTTCATAAATATTTCTAAAAATATTTATGCAAGGAATTTATTATTATTATTATTATTATTATTATTATTATTATTATTATTATTATTATTATTATTATTATTATTATTATCTTTAGGACCACATAAAGAATGAAGTGCTGTAAACCTACTCCAATAATTAAATAATACAAGTACACGATAGATAGATAGATAGATAGATAGATAGATAGATAGATAGATAGATAGATAGATAGATAGATAGATAGATAGATAGATAGATGATAGATAGATAGATAGATAGATAGATAGATAGATAGATCTAGTTAATTATTTTTTTACTTTTTCAGATTTTAGTTAATATTGTAGATTTAGGCTACAGAAATGCATTTAAATAGGTTAATATTTTATGTTAATCATTTAATGTGTATATGCAATACTTGCACATAATAATAATAATAATAATAATAATAATTAAAGCTGCAAGCAGCGATGATTTTTTTTATTATTTAACTTTAAGAAATGGGAATTAGCTTTAGGAAAACAGCTAACGGTGGGCAATATGCATTTAAAGTGATAAATATAGGAGAAATATGTCAAAGTCATTTATATGTGCCAAACTTCCTACTGCCAGCTGGTGGCGCTATGACTGTAACTGAATGTTGGCATGTAGAGGTCTTCAGACCAGGACTTTTATCAAATCTGTGAAATTTGGTGCAGATTGAACATGGTATGTTTGAGTTAGTGTAAAACATGAAATGTGCTGTTGCCAACAGGTGGCGCTATAAATTATAAATGAATATTGGCATGTAAATGTTTTCAGGCCAGGACTCTTATAAAATGTGCAGTTTGGGGCATATTGGCCATTGTATGCATAAGTTACAACAACTTTCTGACTAACCCTAACCCTAACTTCCAAACATGTGAAGTTTGGGGCAGATCGGACATTGCATTTTTAAGTTAGTGTAAAACAAGTAATTTCCTGTTGCCAGCAGGTGGCAGAATGATTATAACTGAATATTGGCCTTAAGATGTGTTAAGGCCAGGACTCTTACCAAACATTCAAGTTTAGGGCAGATCAGACATTGCATGTTTAAGTTAGTGTGAAACAAGTAATTTCCTGTTTCCAGTAGGTGGCGCTATAATTATATCTAAATATTGGCCTTTAGATGTGTTCAGGCCAGGACTCTTATAAAACGTGCAGTTAGGGCTGGACAATATATCGAACGATATGATCATGCGCATCTCGTCAGTAAAGCCAGTTCCATGATTAGCGGTAAATCCCCATCACCTGCTTTCGAGATGCACATGATCATATCGTTCGATATATTGTACAGCCCTACGTGCAATTTGGGGCATATTGGCCATTGTATGCACGTGTTACAACAACTTCTTGTTTCATGGAATTAATATAATGCTTTAGCACTAAATAAGTGTTGCTAGCATGTTTTAGCATGTTTCCAACATTTAGCACTAGGGATGTAATGATTAACTGCGAGCCGGTTGAAAATCGATTAAATTATATGACGATTTAAATCGGTTGAGATGCTAAAGAAATCGCGATTCATTTAGGGGTAGGAGTTTATATGAATTTATGTCTGAGGGGAACTTACTGTCTTTAGAAAAGTTTAGATGGTATTTTTTTTCTTTTCATCTTGCCTCTGTATAATGCATATTCAAATTTAGCAAAGTCGAGCGGACCAAGGAAACGCTTTAAGCGCCACCTGCTGGCAGAGAGTGAATCTGCATCTCATTCTGCCCATCTGCTGAAGTTTCATACAGATATTTTTATGTATAGTTTACAAAACTGAAGTCAAACCATTCTATTTTTGCTTCAAAATTTAGAAATTATACAATCTAATTTAAATTAAAAACTGCTCATTTTGCATGTATGCAACATCTTTGTTTGGATCATGATTAAAATGCAATTTACATTCTATTTAAATTTTGTCATTTAGCAGATGCTTTTACCCAAACCGACTTACAGATGGGGACAATAGAAGCAATCAAAACCAACAAAAGAACAATAATATGCAAGTGCTATATTAGTGTATTATTATAGTTATATTTCAATGTCACAAAGAAATGTACAGCATTTTGTCCAAGCAATAATAAAGGGACACATTTAATTCATAATTTGTCTTAACTATCATTTAGTTAAAAAAAATTAAAATAAATCGTGAATCAAATCAAATCGTGAAATCAAAATCGTGACTTAAATCGAATCGTAAGTTGAGTGAATCGTTACATCCCTATTTAGCACACAATGGCATATTTTACTGTGTTGCTAATAGTGCATCACAGTGTTAAACATGTCACTTCCTATTGACAGTAGGTGGCGCTATGACTATAACAGAATATGGGCATGGACTTGTGTTGAGGACAGAACACCTATCAAACGTGTGAAGTTTTAGGGCAGAACGGACATTGCTTCCCTGAGTTACAGCAACTTCCTGTTTCATGGCAAAACATCAATTTGTCAGGCCTCCAGGGACACGCCCTTTGATTAAAACTCAAGATCTTCGCAATTTAATGTCACAAACGCCTTAAGATAACCCTCACCAAATCTGAAGATGATCCAAATAAAACTGTAGGAGGAGTTTGTCAAAGTACGAGGCCTGGAAATGGCAAAAAACTGCACAAAAATCGTACAGGAAATTCAAAATATCTGATTCCTGTTGGGTTTTGGATTTTGTACCAAGAGACTTTTTTGTAGGTAATGGTGTGTTACATGTGTGTACCTCACACCATCGGTGCTCGGGCCCTAATAGTAAGATACAGGCACTTGAAGTGAGATGTCTCCTTACTGCCTACTGGGAAACACTCCTGCTCTGCTCAGCCCTGCTGTATATGGCATATCAAAATGCATTTGACTGAGCCGGTTGGGTACATCTGGAAGTACGGTAACACAAGCTGCTGTGTTTGCTGGGAGGGATCTTGAGTTTTGTGTGTGGCACTGAAAAATGAATGGCCTCATACACAAACAAACACACAGATGCATGCATGAGTTACTCCTGAAAGCTGCCCAAAGGCAAGCAGCCAACACTGGGTCGAACCCGCCACTTCAGCGATTTACAGGAGCAGCAAGAGGAAAAGAATAAGAAGTTCTCGTCTCAGCCTCTCTCTCTCACTCATGCTTATCTCCTCTGATCTTCTCGGCTCTCCGGCGGTCTCAAGTGGCGGTGGATCATGGCAGCGGACTGTGATTAAACACAAGGAATTAAACAGGAAGCACAAACAAATGTGCGCAAGGCTAACAAACAATGTGATCAAAACAGTTGTTTGTGCACTTAAAAACCACATTTATTGTTTGCTTGGTTGCCAAATTTCTAGTTTTTATAGTAGATGAAAAATTTGATTTCCGTTAAGCAAGGTCTCAATATAGCTCAAAATGCTTAAAAATCAACAAATTACATATAGTATTCATGCTATTCTATCTGTGCAAGTGGAATATTACGGAAGCCTGTTTTCTGCCACAGAAAAAAAAAGGTAATTACGACTTTTTATAATAAACTCCGAATTGTAGATATCCTCTCAAAATTGTGAGATAATATACACTTGCAACAAAAGCCAGAATTGTGAGATGTAAACCCAGAATTCTGAGAATGTCAAAATTGTACAAATTAAACTCGCTAGTCTATATGAGAAAAAAAGACTTGTGAGATAAAAAACAGAATTGTGAAATGCAAACTTGGAATTGCAAGAAAAAAGTCAGTCAAAATCAGAATTTCGAAGGCAAATCTGAATTTTATTCCCAGAATTGTGAGAAACAAAGTCACAATTACCTTTGTTTTTAAATTCCATTATCTATATCAGCCTTCCATAGAATATGGTGATCTTGTGAAGCTGATATTCAAATAACCTTCCCTTCTTTCAGCTGAAAGGCAAATTAAAGAAAATTATCAGAAGTTATAAACTTATTTTTTGTTGCCAAATTACTTGGCCAAATGACATAAATCAGTGATTTTTTGACTATTTCATGCAATAAAACCAGCTAATCTCATAAATCACCACAGAAGCTAGCAGATTCCCTAAACTGGAGTTCTTCCCACTGACATATTTTCTTAAACCTATACTTACTCAAATAGCTCCAGCGGTTTGTGTCGTACCACTGAGGGTGCTTGGATAATGTTCACGATTCTGCCCATCTGCTGAAGTTTCATACAGATATTTTTATGTATAGTTTACAAAACTGAAGTCAAACCATTCTATTGTTGCTTCAAATTTTTGAAATTATACAATTTAGTTTTTATACAGTATTGTTTATTTTGAATGTTTGTAATGTATTTGTTTTGTTTGTTTTTATAATGATTTTTGATTTATATTTTAGTTTTTTTATTTAGCAGATGCTTTTACCCAAACCGACTTACAGATGGGGACAATAGAAGCAATCAAAACCAACAAAAGAACAATAATATGCAAGTGCTATATTAGTGTATTATTATAGTTATATTTCAATGTCACAAAGAAATGTACAGCATTTTGTCACAGCAATAATAAAGGGACACATTTAATTCATAATTTGTCTTAACTATCATTTAGTTAAAAAAAATTAAAATAAATCGTGAATCAAATCAAATCGTGAAATCAAAATCGTGACTTAAATCGAATCGTAAGTTGAGTGAATCGTTACATCCCTATTTAGCACACAATGGCATATTTTACTGTGTTGCTAATAGTGCATCGCAGTGTTAAACATGTCACTTCCTATTGACAGTAGGTGGCGCTATGACTATAACAGAATATGGGCATGGACTTGTGTTGAGGACAGAACACCTATCAAACGTGTGAAGTTTAGGGCAGAACGGACATTGCTTCCCTGAGTTACAGCAACTTCCTGTTTCATGGCAAAACATCAAATTTGTCAGGCCGCCAGGGACACGCCCTTTGATGAAAACTCAAGATCTTCGCAATTTAATGTCACAAACGCCTTAAGATAACCCTCACCAAATCTGAAGATGATCCAATTAAAACTGTAGGAGAAGTTAGTCAAAGTATGAGGCCTGGAAATGGCAAAAACTGCACAAAAACCGTACACCTAAAACTGACTTCCTGTTGGGTTTTGGATTTTGTACCAAGAGACTTTTTTGTAGGTAATGGTGTGTTACATGTGTGTACCTCACACCATCGGTGCTCGGGCCCTAATAGTAAGATACAGGCACTTGAAGTGAGATGTCTCCTTACTGCCTACTGGGAAAAACACTCCTGCTCTGCTCAGCCCTGCTGTATATGGCATATCAAAATGCATTTGACTGAGCCGGTTGGGTGCATCTGGAAGTACGGTAACACAAGCTGCTGTGTTTGCTGGGAGGGATGTTGTGTTTTGTTTTTTGTGTTGAAATGTTAATTGAATGGTATAATACACAAAAAAAAAAGATGATTGATTGATTTGTTACTGATGGATGCTGAAAGGCAAGCAGCCAGCACTGGGTCGACCCCGCCTCTTCAGCGATTTACAGGAGCAGCAAGAGGAAAAGAATGAGAAGTTCTCATCTCAGCCTCTCTCTCTCACTCATGCTTATCTCCTCTGATCTTCTCGGCTCTCCGGCGGTCTCAAGTGGCGGTGGATCATGGCAGCGGACTGTGATTAAACACAAGGAATTAAACAGGAAGCACAAACAAATGTGCGCAAGGCTAACAAACAATGTGATCAAAACAGTTGTTTGTGCACTTAAAACCACATTTATTGTTTGCTTGGTTGCCAAATTTCTAGTTTTTATAGTAGATGAAAAATTTGATTTCCGTTAAGCAAGGTCTCAATATAGCTCAAAATGCTTAAAAATCAACAAATTACATATAGTATTTATGCTATTCTATCGGTGCAAGTAGAATATTACGGAAGCCTGTTTTCGGCCACAGAAAAAAAAAAAAAAAAAAAAGGTAATTAGGACTTTTTATGATAAACTCCGAATTGTAGATATCCTTTCAAAATTGTGAGATAATATACGCTTGCAACAAAAGCCAGAATTGTGAGATGTAAACCCAGAATTCTGAGAATGTCAAAATTGTACAAATTAAACTCGCTAGTCTGAGAAAAAAAGACTTGTGAGATAAAAACAGAATTGTGAAATGCAAACTTGGAATTGCAAGAAAAAAGTCAGTCAAAATCAGAATTTCGAAGGCAAATCTGAATTTTATTCTCAGAATTGTGAGAAACAAAGTCACAATTACCTTTGTTTTTAAATTCCATATCTATATCAGCCTTCCATAGAATATGGTGATCTTGTGAAGCTGATATTCAAATAACCTTCCCTTCTTTCAGCTGAAAGGCAAATTAAAGAAAATTATCAGAAGTTATAAACTTATTTTTTGTTGCCAAATTACTTGGCCAAATGACATAAATCAGTGATTTTTGACTATTCATGCAATAAAACCAGCTAATCTCATAAATCAAACAGAAGCTAGCAGATTCCCTAAACTGGAGTTCTTCCCACTGACATATTTTCTTAAACCTATACTTACTCAAATAGCTCCAGCGGTTTGTGTCGTACCACTGAGGGTGCTTGGATAATGTTCACGGGCTTCGTTATTTACAGAAACAATCTGGAACAGCAGTGAAACATTTCAGAGGAATTTGATTAAACTGCATGTTCTCTGGCCTGGAGGACCGTTGTTAATCTGGCTGTAATGTGGCACTTTATGCAATTCCAGCATGGCTGTCCAATCACTTACATAATCCCCTGACATGAGCTCACTGGCTTGTGTCATTTGGTCACTGACAGCTGTCAACACACAACCACATTAGCAGCCTTCTACACACACAGTGCAGCCCAGTTGCCACACAAAGGTGCAGTGTGTAATTTTTGTGCCACTAGTGGTCCAAAACAGAACTGCAAAAATAGTTTGACTGTTCAAACAGGTAGCAGCATCCCAAACTCATGCCTTTGGTTGAGTCAAATTTCGCAGTGAGATCACTCAAACAAACAGATTTATTTATTTAGTTTGGTGCCGCTAATAGTGTAAAAATGAAACACTGCAGCTTTAAAGGATTAGTTCACCCAAAAATGAAAATTAGGCTGTGTTTTACTCACTCCCTAGGCATTCTAGGTGTATATGACTTTCTTCTTTCAGACAAATCCAGTTGGCATTATATTAAAATTGTCTTTGATCTTTCAAGCTATATTATTGCAGTCAGCGGGTGTTGCATTGCTTCAGTCCAAAAGAAGTGAAATAAAAAGCGCCCTTCCATAAAAAAAAGTGTCTCACATGGCTCCAGGGGGTGAACAAATGCCTGACATTGGACAAGGGCAAAACTTTCAATACTTTGACAGGATATGCATTCCACTGTATACATATGCTTAGTGTCTGCATCAAATTTGAAGTACATTTTGGCCTTTAATTGTACCTCAAGCGTTTGCTGTCAGCAGAAATCAATATCTTCAAAAGAAAGATTTTGGTTGTTTTGTCGCTGCTAGTTACTATGAACACTGCTTTAGGCCTTCGTGGTATTGATTTCATTCATTAGTGAACAATTCTGAATCTATTTGACAGTGGAAACACTAATAGATTTGCTCAAAAAGTGTTATAAATGACTGTGTTTGGTGTACTAGTGTAATGGGTTAAGCTCTCAGCTTTATGAGTATGTGTCTTTATAGCATAAGCAGATAATCCTAATCCCACCAGGTTATGTCAACAATCCAACAATTCAGCGAGATTTGAGCCCAGAGCGGGAATAACTAGAGGCATTTTGTGCTGATTTGCATGCAGTAGGCAATGTGCCACAAATGCGTTGTTAGCGCTTTGACCCATCGCTAGTCGCCTAGCTTGATTTTCAGCACACTATACAAACCATATCACCAATGTTTGTGTGCAGAAACCAAGATCAGGATGTTTTTATACTGCTGAACAGAAAAAAAGCCATATAATTGTGTATGCTCAGACAGGAAGAAGCACTCCGATGAAGTTAGCGCTCAACCCTCCCCCACTACCCGACTCCTGGAATCCTCCATTAGCGAGTGAACATTCCTGAATATTTCACACGCCTTCAATATATTGTGTCAACATCACACTTTTTGTCTCACTCTCAGAATGAAGCTCCTCAGGTACAAATGAGGCGAGAGCACTTTAAAGAAACGCTCAGCACAGAGAATAAGTGCCTTTGTGATGCTGATGTCAGGGCTAATGCGCTAAAGAATACAGAGCAGCTGTGACAGTTAGCGCTGAGGCGTTAGCTGCGTTATGGTGAAATGATGATTGTCTCTACTTTTTGATGAGCAATCTTTTTCTGCTGTTTCCACTTTTTGTGGCTTTATTTGAAAGACTTAAATTAAAGTGTGAACGTGTATAAACTTAAGCAGAGGAAAATAAGGGACAGTCGCGGTTTCATTTCCTTTGATTAGCCTTTGATCATGATTAGCCTGTAACTATGCTAATGTTTAATAGCAAGGGCTATTAAACATGAAAAGTGTCTGTATTTCACATTCAGATTTGTTTTCTACTGTAATCTGTCAATTTTTACATTGTTAGTTGTATGCTAAACTGATTCAAATGCAGTAGCCTAGCTAAAATATGAGACATCCTACATGGATTTTATGCAGAATACAGCTCTTTTTTTCCTTAAATATCAGACGATCGTATGCGTCCTTAAATATGAGACACGTTATTGCTGTGTTTTGCAGTTGTGGCATAGCATGGCTAAGAAGTCTCAGAGAGCCAGACTGTCATGGCTGATGGTGTGCAATGAAATATGGCCTCAGCCTGAATTTATGTGCATGAACTATGTGCCGTACCAATTAAAACGGCCATTTGGTGAGCAAGTGACAAGTGTGTTTGATGTTAGCAGAAACTGAGGGGCTTCTGTTAGCAAGAGCAGGGGCTTTTCTCCCATGAGGTCTGATTTGAGGGCTGTAAAGGGCAAGGCAGAGACGGGGTCTGATTGAGATTGGGACACAGAATGAGAGAGAGGGATGGAGGGCGATAGACAGAGAGAAAGATAGCATTAGCAGAGAGAGGGGACAGCAAAGTGACACGTCACTCCTCCTCAGGGCTGTGTCTCGCTGTTAGCTCTGACTCAGTGACCTTGAAGTTGGCTCCAGGAAATCACAACAGAGAGGACTGAACTAACAAGCTGCATCAGATTTGCTCTTTTCCTCCACGCATTTCAACGTAGGCGCTATGGGAGTCATTTAGTGCATGGTTTGATCTTTAACATTACCGTGGCCCTG
This sequence comes from Cyprinus carpio, assembly GCF_018340385.1. Lineage (NCBI taxonomy): Eukaryota > Metazoa > Chordata > Actinopteri > Cypriniformes > Cyprinidae > Cyprinus > Cyprinus carpio. Next base: position 16,074,374 of record NC_056621.1, on the reverse strand, counting down.
TGCCCTTTTACTGTGCACTTTCGTTTGTGTAACTGTGTGCGTTTGTGGTGTCTTTGATGTAGCCCGTAGGCTGAGACCATCTTGACCAGCAGTGGTGTATGGTGTGAACGCAGTCTGATATGCAGTATCTGTCCACTTCTTTTCTGATTTTATAACCTGTGGTGTATCTATTTGAGATCAGATGTCTATTATTATTTATTTATTTCTTTACCGCAATGTGCAGTGATAGTGACCAAATGGTAGCATGTCCTAAAATATATAGTAATACCATAGTATTTTTTCCCTAGAGGTTATTCAGTTATCTAATGTTGGCAAATACCACCCTGTAAACATGTGGAACTGTTCGAGCAACTGAATATCTCACAGTGTGTGTTATTAGGCGAGTGTGTTTGTACTGGAGCTGGATGAATTACTCCCCGTCCTAATCTTGCTGTGAGGATTTTTTTCAGCAGAACAATTTTGGTTTAGCGCTCTCCGTAGACAAAGGAAGCTCCGATCCAGCACGGCAACCCGCAGAGTGAGCCAGGCAGGAGACAAAGAGCTTTGTGAGTGTTTCATGTGGAGGCCTGGCGAGAGGGAGAGTAGAGAGAGAATTGGCGCTAGGCGGACCCAAACCTGAGTGCCCAACGCAGCGTTATGCCCTCTTCACTTCCCGCATCGTCGACTGATGTGGCACGAGCTTCGTCAGCAAGTGTACCTGCTTCTCTCCGGCTAAAACTAAGGGCCCTCTGAGCAGCGCCTAGGGAGGGAGTCAGATAGGAGCGCGGCGGCTGGCCCCGCAGGCTCGAACCCACAGCCTGCTTGTCTGTGATGCCAGCAATGTGGAGGCGCAAACCGCTTCAGCCTTTAGGGCAGGCTGGGATTACGAGCCTGGAATAGACGGTTCTCACAGCCCTAGACTGCCACCTACTGGCAGGGGCCTGGTACTGCAGCTTCTCTCCTGGACTTCAACCACAGCCAGCCTTAATTACAGCATGCTTCAGTTGTTGTGAGTGCATGTCAGAACAAATTATGTAAGTAATGAGGCTGAAAATGCTAAAGGAGTAGGAACACACTGGCGCGCTAATGCTCATGCCGAGAGAGCACCAAAACAAACAACAGAGTGCACTGGCCACATTTTATTTGTATTTTTTTCAAAAAAAGAAATGATTATAGTTTCAATTAATGATAAAATAACAAGATCGGTAATGTGAATGAACAATTCTGACAATTCCTGTGAAGAAGCTCTCTTGAGGTTAAAACTTTATATCAGCGATCCCGCCATGCTGCCCAGCTTGAAACGCATGCTGTTGTGCCATTTACAGGCATGTTGACTGAACCAACAGTGTACTGGCTGTCAGCATACAGGGTTAGTGGATCATTTGAGGGAGAGAACAAGAGAGAGAGACCCTTGGCCTTGCCATTGGGACGTTGACATTATCCAGATGACACAACGGGAGCTCGAAGGCAGATGATGAAATGGGCCGCTGCGGAGACGTCGCTCAGTGATGGCAAATTTGATGCGTGCAAATTAATTCCATACGATTGGATTTATAGGGTTCACTAAAATATTATCGAGCCACAGTATTTTGGCTGGAGGTAGGCAAGTAGCTGCAGGGAACTTTGGCTTGGGATCTAAGAGAACTAGAGGGAGCAATTTCTGTCAAGTAGAAATAAAATGCTTAGGCTACATTAAACAGTGACTGTTCAGCTGTAATCCGGCTAAATATAGAGTGAAGCTCTTGCGTGGTAAGGTCTATTTTGCAATGGCCAGAGGTTTGGTTCAGGTCCTTTGATGTGATTATATTGCCGTGGCCTTTGCTTTGAGATGCCTGAGTTTTATCAAATAGTGTTTTAAGCAACTCATGCCTGGTTGTATCTAACGGAATCAATATCTGCAAGTTTACTTTTATAAAGGAATAATTCTGTCGTCTTTTATTCCATCACGTTGTTCCAAACCTGTATAACTCTCGTGGAACACAAAAGGAGATTTTTGGAAGAATGTTCACGTTGCTCTTTTCCACACAGTAAAAGTTAATGGGCACCATGGGTTATCAAGCTCCTAAAACGCTCCGTAAAAGTTGTCCAACTTGCTACGTTCTAACTTCTCTGAAGTTATGAGGTAGATTAGTCATAAGAATAAATTTTCTGCTGCAGCTTATATTAGTTTTTTATTTAGATATGGTTTGTGAAATATTGTAGGGGTTCCTGAGTCTCAAATGATGGCCTTTTGTTGGGTTTCTTGTGTTTAGTTGCTTTTGATGAATGAAGTATTTTTTGTTTGTAGTTTTTTTTATTTTATTGTTGGTGTTCTCTTGGTCACCATTAACTTTCATTGTATAAAAAAGAGCAGCGTGAACAACTTGGCAACTTGGCCATTTTGTTTTACATGTGTTTTTGTTTACAAGAGAGTGAGTAAATGATGACAAAATATTTATTTTTGGGGTAAATAACCTTTTAAATATAGTAAAAAAGCCTCTCTACACACTACATGTTATAGCTCTAGAGCTATAAAGCTATTGTTTTTCCTCACAAATACTCAAGCCTTCTTATTACCATCTTCTCGTTGTGTCAGTGCTAGGCCTCTTGGACTCTGCGTCTCATGGTGGTAAAACTGTCTACTTGGTTTTTGCGGTTTTTAAATTGAACAGGGAGCTTTGAACCGATATTCCATTGGTGGAAAGGTTCAGTCATGTGGTAAAGAGTTGGGTTTGTCCCGACAATGCTGCCCAAAGGCTCTGCAGGGAACAGTGGCGCTTTATTACGATCACATTTGTTTCTAAATCACGGGCTGACATCACGTTTTCTGTGCTTTTTGAGGGTTTTCTGTTTAAAGTCAGGATGGCCTCCTCCAAACACGCCGCAGCCGAGGGTGGCAGGGACGTGATGCGTTTGAAGCTCGGCGCCGTTTCATGTCGTGGAGGAGGTGTTGTGCGGTGTCTGGTGACAGTGAAAAATCCTGACAGCATCTTCTCTCTTTTCTTTCTCCGCAGCTCAAATCGAAATAATTCCCTGCAAGATCTGTGGAGACAAATCATCAGGCATCCATTACGGCGTGATAACGTGTGAGGGCTGCAAGGTAAGAAGCTAAACAACCCTGTCAGCATGTGTGTGACAAAGAGAAAGCGGGAAAAGCCAACAAATGAGACATTGTGGAACATAACAGAGAAGTTTCTTTAGGATTATTGTCTTTCTAAGGAAGAAAAATGCACTATTGTTAAAAATTGAAATGTTGATAAAAACGTCACAAATACAACAACAATATAATCCCTGCGTCTTGTTTTTCTTTACCTTCTGCTGCACTTTTTTTTAATAAAACCGTCAAAAAAGGAAGCGCTTTGGATCACAGCACGTTGTTAGCAGTTTTGCAATCACGTCCTCCCCCCATTCGTTCCCGCCAAAGCTCCTCTTTTCGTGCATTTTTCAAACACGCCGTCCACTCAGCAAAGAGGAATTTTGTGCTTATTGTGTATTCCTGTTTGCTGCCTGTCACCACAGCGACTCGTTAGCATTCCGCAAGCAGGCTCGGCAGAAACGAACATGCAGACGAGGCTCCTGAATGGCGTGCTTTTTGTTTTCCCACACAATAGACAGACTCTCTGCTCAGCATCTCCCTCCGTCACTCACTCGGCGGCAGAAACGCGCAACCCTGAAGAATAAACTGCTGAAATGTATCTTTAATGGTTACTAATTACTCGATGCACGGAGACATTTAATGATATGTGCGAGCACAGCGCTCCGGCCCATAAATCATAGCATTATTAAGGAGCGCTGCTTGTCACCGGCAGTCCTACCCCGCTTTCATAATGGCTGCCATTAGAAAGCAACTTGGCAGCTGTCAGCTGTTTTCTAGTAATTAAACAGCCAATGAGCAACTAATTAAGACATATGTGTATGGAGCTGTGGAGTGGGGTGTGTTAATGACGAGCTGGAATCAATTCATTAAGTCAAAGGGATGAGAAATCAACTCAACGTGGGCGCCCGCTCCTTCCCCCCTCGCGGCACCCACCGGGTTCGGGCTCTGTTATTCAACATTAATAACCTTACACAAACTCGCCATTATTTACTACCTTTCTCGGAACAAGCCATACCAATCGTTAATGAGGAAAAATACTCTTTCCAAACTGCTTTTTATAGTTACCTCTAAGAAATATGTGTCAACTTCATGTGAAATATGCATTTGTAAGATAGAGACATGTCCATCCATTTGAGGTTAATTCAGCAGGGTTAGTGTAGTTAACTAAAACCAAAATAAAACTTTTTCTAAAAAAAGAAATAAATGTTAACTGAAATAAATTGTATAAATAAATGTTAACTGAAATAAATTGTATAATAAAAATCATATATATATGAATAAAATAATGACACCCCCCCCCCCCCAAATTACTACAATTTATTAAATATTAACTAGTTTAAAACTAAACCTAATTTAATAACCTAACCTCCTTTATTTGAAATTAATACAAATTTTACAATTTTAATAAAAAACTATAATTGTATCTCAGTTCTTTATTTTTTTTTAATGAATATTTTGCTATTTTAATTTAGGTTTGTTTTTGTATTTCAGTAATAATTTGTGATTGCTTAGAGGCAAAATTTTAAATGTTTTTTTTTTTATTTTTATTTATATTTTTTTTATATAATTTATATATTAAATAAATGCTTTAATATAACAAATATATAATTTAAAATATTTTTTTTTATTTATTATTAACTGTATAGTTTTTTTCCACATTTAAATATACATTCCTAAAAAGAAAATATATTTTTGGTGGTGGGGCTAGTAAAAAATTTTAATAAGTGGCCTTACTCAGCCAGCAAAAAAAATTAAAAAAAAAACTTATGGTTGAGTCATGAGTGGGTTAACTAACCTTCTCTCTGTCCGTCTCTCGGGCCTGTAGGGTTTCTTCAGGAGGAGTCAGCAGAGCAATGCGGCGTACTCATGCCCACGTCAGAAGAACTGCCTGATTGACCGCACCAGCCGGAACCGCTGCCAGCACTGCAGGCTGCAGAAGTGTCTGGCCGTGGGCATGTCACGTGACGGTAAGTCTGTGTCCAGTACAGCAGGCACCAGAGGGAAAACAAAGTCTCCACAGATACAGAACATTAAATGCATTCAAAATACCAAATAGATCAGCATGTAAAGTGAATGTGTAACCTGACAGCGAGTGTTTTTCCAGCTACGGTTTAAGAAAACTTGAGTGCAGTGAATAGAGTAAAACGGGGAAATATCATGAAAATTAGTTCAACCAAAATTGTCCAAAAGTACAATACAAGCATCACAGGATGCATCTGCGAATGTACCTGGAATCAGTGTAATGGAATATGTTTAGTCCTTTTAAACTTTTATTCACTACTTACCTTTGTCCCCAGTCTTGCCATGTCATATAATTTAGAGTACCTGTTCTGCAGTCGGCACCCATTACTCATTAATTTTTCACCTAACTTGTGACAAGATGAATTTAAGAGGCAGTTGTGGTTCTGGACTGCGGGGCGTGCTCACTCGGGGTGGAGAATCTGACAGCAAGTAGCTTTTATTAAATGAGCATCATTAAAACAGGCTCATTAAAGCCAATGCAGGTGAGCAGCATTAACAGGAGCACAGGTGAGGTGTGTGTGTGTGTGTGTGTGTGTGTGTGTGTGTGTGTGTGTGTGTGTAGAGGCCCCCTGCTGGGCCTCCGGCTGGGCTGTGTGACTGTGGCCCGTGACAGGAGGATGAAATCAGGCCAGGTCTTCCGAGTCTACCGGGCTGCTCTCTCGCACACAACCAGGACAGGCAAGGTGACTTCTGACTTCACTCCGACGGAAGCTCACGAGTCCCCATCTGCCTTCCTTACACGGGGACAGAGACGCAGAGCTACCCAGACACACACATGTCTGAGACGACATTAGGTCTCCACTCACAGGCCTCAAATTCAGACTTGATCCTGTACCTATTTTAAAAACCTCACTCGTCTCCTCGTGTCTTGTCTTGTCTCTGCCCTGCATGTCCTGTCTCATCTCCTTTCCACTGTTCTACTCTCATCTTGTGTATTTTGCTCACATCTCTTTTTATTTTCTCTCTTCATGTCTCGTCTTGTCTCCTCTTTGTTCTCTTCTCCTTTGTCTCTTTAACTCAGGTCTCTTTTTGTTTCAGGTCTCCTCTAATTTTATCTCATCTTCTTTTTTTTTTATATATTATTTTTGCTCCTCCTGTTTAATGTAATTTCTAATTTCCAACTCTTTCCACTCATCAAATCTTATTTTGTCTCCTTTCTCATTGTCTCATTTCTTTAGTTCTTTCTTCAAATCCTCATTTATTTTCTTGTGTCATCTCCACTTCTTTCTTCAAATCTCACTTTGTCTCCTTGCCTCTTACTTTGTTCCTGTTTTGTCTTCTTGTCTCAACTCCTCTCCTTTTTACAAATCTCATTTTCTCCTCTTCTCATGTTTCGTCTCCTCCTCTGTCTTCAAATCTCATCTTGTCTCTTCTTCACAAGTCAGGCCTCATCTTATATGATCTCCTCTTCTCATGTCTCGACAGTCTTGCCATGTTGTCTCTTTTCCTTGCCACATCTTATCTCATCTCCTCTACTATTTAAAGCTCTCCTCACATCTTGTCTTGTCTCCTCATGTCTCATCTTGTCTCCTCCCAAGTCTCACATGTCCTCTCATTTTTCTCTCATCCAAGTCTCACATGTCCTCTCATTTTTCTCTCATCGCCTGTTTTCTACTTTTGAATTGTCTCATTCCCTTTCTTTATATCTTTCATTTTTCTTCTCTCCTCACATGTTGTCTCTCCTCCTTCATTTTGTCTCCTCTCATCTCCAACAGTCAAAGCCCCTTTATCCCCTTCATTCTCCATTAAACTCTCCAATGCGTTTATCTCTTTTTCCATCCATCAGTAGATCAGCTTGTCCTCTGCCAGGAGTCCTTCGTTTTTATGAACACTTGATCTCCACTTACAGGGCTCGAAATTAATGCTTGTCCGCTTGTCCGGGACAAGTGGATTTTGTGAAGGGGCAAGTGAAAGAGAATTTTACTTGCCCGACCGGACAAGTAACCTGATTAAAATTTTAATTACAAACAATAACTAGGGCAGCACTGAAACTTTGGCAAGAATGATTGTGATTTTATTACTTTCAGTGTAAACGGTGACTAATAACGGATAATATTTTGACAGTATCAAGGTCGCGTCAGTTGAGGCTCGTGCAGCCTGTCTGACTCTCTGAGAAATCAGAACTATAAGCGCAACAGCACACACAAAGAAACAAACATGAGCAAACATACTGCAGTAGAAAAAAATATTCTATATAATATATGCAACAACACATGACCAAGAGTGATGTTTTTCCGACTTACAGCTTAATTGCAAATGTGATATTGATTTTATACAACTTCAGTTTAATAAACATTAATATAAACAGTAATATTAACTGATTTACATTTTAGACACATTATTTCACTAATGAAAATAGTTCTAAGCTAAGCCACAGCAGAACAGTCGTGCATCTTTGAGCAACACACAACAGTCTTTCGTTACTGAATGATTCAGCATTTTTGAACGAGTCAATGATTCAGTAAGCCATTCATAAAGACAGTCACTTGCTTCAGTTATTAAATGAATCAGTCGTTTGAACGAATCGGTTGAATCAACGATTCACTCATTAAGACAGTGACATGCCACCAACTACTGGTGGTTTAATTTCATATTTAAAAATTATCAATGCATTTTTCCAACATTTCATATTTGTATGTCAAAAAAGTAAAACATTAATCTAATAGCATTATTTATGCATCTGCAATTTTGAGTAAATAAATTTATGGAACCTCTTATCTTCATTAAACAGTCTGAGTAAATACATCTAAACGGTACTTTCTATGCTGCTTCGGTGTTTCCTCTGCAGTGGAAAGATGGAGTTTGTTGATACTATTTGAATAGTAACAACCATATACTGTATGCTGCTTCGGTAATGTATTGCGAGTGAAGACCCTTCCTTTTTGTAAACCATATACTGTTAATGCCTGTAAATTGATGATTCATGCTAGTCAGGTTTTCTGTTCTTGGATCATTTCGGCAAGTAGACAGCAGGAGAAAGCTAATGCTGTTACCAAGTAGAGCTTTTTTTTTTTTTTTTACCCAATACACTGTTAATACCCTTTGAGAGACATTGAAACCTGCTCCTGGGAGTTAGTTGTACTCTCCATGCCACTATACTAAGCTTCCCTTTAAAGGCCAGAGTCTTAAGGGAAAACAGATTGTGCCTTTTGTTGTTTCTTCAGTAACAATAGCTAAGGAGTGAAGTCATCTTGTGCAAGGATGTTTTGGTGTAGTGGTTAGTAACCAGAAGGTTGCTGGTTTTATCAACATAAACAGTGATCTACCACCATTGTCCCAAAGACCTACGTTGCACCTGTAATAAGCACATTCATTAGTCGATGTTAGGCTTAGTTCACCCAAAAATGAAAATTCTGTCATTAATTACTCACCCTCATGTCGTTTCAAACCCGTAAGACCTTCGTTCATCTTCGGAACACAAATTAAGATATTTTTGATAGAATCTAAGAGCTCTCTGACCCTCCATAGACAGCAAAGATATTACCATGATCAACACACAGAAACGTAGCAAGGACATCGGTAAAATAGTCCATGTGACATCAGGGGTTCAACCTTAATTTTATAAAGCTACGAGAATACTTTTTGTGTGTAAAGAAAACAATAGTAACATAATTTATTCAGCAATTCTTCTTCCCGAGTCACCATCTTCCAGTTTTTTGGAGACTACCCCAGAATGTAATCAACGTAATCAGCAGTGTTTACGTTCAGTAGACAGTACGCACATATGCATAATATATTGTTATTATTGTTTTCTTTGCGCACAAAAAGTATTGTCGTATACGTTTGGATATTGTGGATAATATCCTTGCTGTCTACAGAGGGTCAGAGAGCTCTCAGAATCTATCAAAAATATCTAAATTTGTGTTTTGAAGATGAACAATGGTCTTATGGGTTTGGAACGACATGAGGGTGAGTAATTAATGACAGAATTTTAATTTTTGGGTGAACTATCCCTTTAACTCAGTGCACACTCTCAATGCAATTCGTAACTATTGTACGTTTTGATGAATTTCAACAAATGATGAATCTCATTTGACCATTTTTGTATGATCTGCTTATACCCCACTGATGGTTAGTTTTAGGGGAGGACCTTCATGCTTACTACTTTTCTAAAAAACAATACATTTCCATACGAAATTGCCACTTCGTTAAATAAGATAGGGTTGGTCCACCAGCCTTTTCTGAATGCATTTGATTATATTTATGGAAGAGTTCACAATTTGTGATTGATTTCTGTTCTTATTGCACCATTTTTGCTCCTTACAGCGGTGAAGTTTGGCCGGATGTCTAAGAAACAGCGGGACAGCCTCTATGCGGAAGTGCAGAAACACCGGCTCCAGCAGCAACAGCGGGACCACCAGCAGCAGCCCGGTGAGGCCGAACCCCTCACCCCAACCTATGGCCTCTCCACCAATGGCCTGACCGAGCTCCACGATGACCTGAGTGGCTACATGAATGGCCACACACCCGACGGCACCAAGCCCGACTCCGGTGTCAGCAGCTTCTACCTTGACATTCAACCCTCACCTGACCAGTCCGGCCTGGACATCAACGGTATCAAGCCAGAGCCCATCTGCGACTTCACCCCGGGCTCGGGCTTCTTCCCCTACTGTTCCTTCACCAATGGGGAGACATCCCCCACCGTTTCCATGGCTGAGCTGGGTAAGTGATAATTCTGGAGAATGGCAAAGTGGATTCTGGGTAGGGGATGGTACTAGGGGGAAGAACCCAACCGTGGGGCAAACGTCGCTAAAGGTGTCTTAAAATAGCATTAGGTTGGAGACTCATCTCAAAGACTCATTAAAAGAACCTCTTTTTTTCTAATTAGTTTCCATTAATTAGGGCCAATCAGGATCCAGCAGGGCACGCACCAAGGGAAATCATTTTTTTAGCTTCCCCTCCTGCTCTGGGACTCGTTTTAACAGATGTGTTTTCAACATGATTGAATTTTTATACTGTTTTTTTTTTCTTTCTCTCGTCTCCATTTGCTCATTCTTGCTGAAAGCAAATATGACCTTTGTTCCTGTGAATTTACACACACTCTTCACTTTTATACTTGAAGTACTGCCCTATTTTTCTATTGCACTGGAACACAGACGGTAGAGAAGCCGCTGCGTGTGGTTTAGATGACATATTGATGCAGTGTAGTTCTTTGATTGGAGAAGCAAATAAAACACTGCATCTTTTGAAAGATCCTTCTCCTCAGCATTTTTGTAATCATAAATGTATCCACCAGTAGGAAAAAACACTTTATAATGCTAATGGGAAACAAATGCCATCCCGTAACACATGTACTGTATGTGTGTGTGTGTGTGTGTGTGTGTGTGTGTGTGTGTGTGTGTGTGTGTGTATATATAGTACAGCTCAATTTGCCTGTACGTTAAGTGCAGTCAGGCGCGACAGAGGTGTTTTGAAGGTATGTTGCGTTGTGTTTCAGAACATCTGGCCCAGAACATTTCCAAGTCCCACATGGAGACGTGTCAGTACCTGAGAGAAGAACTTCAGCAGATGACCTGGCAGGCATTCCTTCAGGAGGAGGTGGAGAGCTACCAGAGCAAGGTAAACACATTCTTGAAGAGCCACATGTGGTTGTTCAGAAGCTTTAGTAAGGGATGTTTGCAATTTGATTTAATGTAAATGTTAACTTGCAGGGACACTGATGAGGTGATGTTTTTGGGATAGAAAATGTTCTGGCTGGTTGCATTAAGATGGATAGACATTTAAGTGGCTACTTTAGAGTACTGTTTTCTTAAAAATATGCCAGTTTGAATAGGTTAGCCATTAATATACTAATTGGGATAGACATTTAAGTGGCTACTTTAGAGTACTGTTTTTTTATTAAATGTACAGTATCAAATCCCATTTGTATTTATGGTTGTGTTTGGTGGTTTAAGATTTGTCTTACGTCATAAGTCTACATAAACTTGCTTCAAAAGAATATGATCGCTTTTTGAAACTGGTTGTCTTTTGTTTCTCCTCAGCCCAGGGAAGTCATGTGGCAGTTGTGTGCCATTAAAATCACAGAGGCCATTCAGTATGTGGTGGAGTTTGCCAAGCGCATCGACGGCTTCATGGAGCTCTGTCAGAATGATCAGATAGTGCTTCTCAAAGCAGGTAACGTGTGTGTTCACATCACCATCATCCAATCCCAGCTTAGTTTACAGAGCGTAAACACAAATAATCCTTTTTCTGCAGTGACTGTGGCTACATTTAGAATAGCATACTAATAGCAGTATGGTGTACTGTGCACAGTATACATTGGCCAATATTTCCAGTCTACTATGGAAGGACTGTTCCACCAAGTGGTATAAAAAAATGTACTTGCACTTGTGCATTCTTTTTTCGGCTGAGTAATCTGAGTAATAGCTTTTATGATGCAAGATTAATGTAAACACAGCCTATTGTGACCCATCCTTGTAATTCGCTTCAAACCCTTTTCAAACTTTATGAATGATTATTTTAGGTTCAATTGGTGTATCTGTAAGGAACTGGAAGTAAGCAGAATACAGCTATTTCTAAAGCAGTGCCATCTGCTATTAAAAACTAAGCTCAGAATCGATCTAAGAGAGAATCGCGATGCCTTTGGAAAATCTCAGAATCGTTGCAGAATTATTGCTAGATTTTCTATTTATTGTCCCAGCCCTAATGACTAGTTATCCTACAATGCAATACATTCACCTTTGTCTCTTTTTTTGGTGGTGATGAATGAACTGAAGTAACATTTTCCTGAAAAGTATTAATTAAGATATTTATACATTTAAACAGTTTTAGAATACTACTCTTTGAAGTATTTATTATTGCATACGTCACACACTTTTTACATACTGCTTAAAATATTATACTGTCACAGTAAGCAATATGCAAATATTCAATTCCGAACACACGCCGATGTCACACAGCAGGAGGTGCAGTGCTTCAGTATCTCTTGTGTATACAGGAAACTATATCGGGACGATCTGTCAGCCTCTTTGAAAAATAAAGCACTATTGAGATGATATCCACTGCTGCACACTATCTTCTCACAAATACTGGACCAAAGGTGCTCCTCATGGAGCTCTGTCAGAATGATCAGATAGTGTCTCAAAGCAGGTAAAGTGTGTGTTCACATCACCATCATCCAATCCCAGCTTAGTTTACAGAGCGTAAACACAAATAATCCTTTTTCTGCAGTGACTGTGGCTACATTTAGAATAGCATACTACTAGCAGTATGTGTACTGTGCACAGTATACATTGGCCAATATTTCCAGTCTACTATGGAAGCACTATTCCACTAAGGGAATAAAAAATGTACTTGCACTTGTGCATTCGGCTGAGTAACCTGAGTAATAGCTTTTATGATGCAAGATTAATGTAAACACAGCCTATTGTGACCATCCTTGTAATTCGCTTCAACCTTTTCGAACTTTATGAATGATTATTTTAGGTTCAAGTGGTGCGTGTGTAAGGAACTGGAAGCAAGCAGAATACAGCTATTTCTAAAGCACGCAGTGTCATCTGCTATTAAAAACTAAGCTCAGAATCATTTCAAGAGAGAATTGCGATGCCTTCGGAAAATCTCAGAATCGATGCAGAATCATTTCTCGATTTGTGATGCATCTATTTATTGTCCCAGCCCTAATGACTAGTTATCCTACAATGCAATACATTCACCTTTGTCTCTTTTTTGGTGTGATGAATGAACTGAAAGTAACATTTTCCGGAAAAGTATTAATTAAGATATTTATACATTTTAACAGTTTAGAATACTACTCTTTGAAGTATTTATTATTGCATACGTCACACTTTTTTACATACTGCTTAAAATAGTATACTGCACAGTAAGCAATATGCAAACATTCAATTCCGAACACAGCCGATGTCACACAGCAGGAGGTGCAGTGCTTCAGTATCTCTTGTGTATACAGGAAAACTATATCGGGACGATCTGTCAGCTCTTTGAAAAATAAAGCACTATTGAGATGATATCCACTGCTGCACACTATCTTCTCACAAATAATGGACCAAAGTGCTCCATCACACTCACACCCCATCTCCATCATGATCCCAACAGCTTTCGGTGTTTCTGTTTGTTCCAGGCCCGACCAAAATTATTAACAAAATACTGAGTGTGCGCTCTCTCCTGACATGACATTTTAAACCACCACATCTTTCTAAAGCTCTGTAATGGCTTCTATTACGTGGCTTTTATCCTCTAAGCCTGTGCTCACCAAAGCACTCCGCTGTAGAATTACTGCTCCCACTCACAACAATAACAGCAACACACTCCACCTGAGACACACACACACAGAGCACTGCTCAAAAACATCAGATGATTGGTGACTTAATAAAGCTGTTTTATGATACTGCTCCTTGTTATGATATACTGACCTTAAATAACAAACCTTGCATCAAATATCTGTACCATTATTCACATTGAATCAAATATCTGTTAGATTTTTATAATCATCATTTTCGCCGAAAGCCTAGATATAAAAAGCCTTGTTGGCAGAATGCCGCCATGTAGCACTGTTGCGCTTCGGGTGTCCCGAGTTCGAGTCCCGGCTTGCGGACCTTTCTCAATCCCATCCCCCCTCTCTCTCCAACTTCGGCATTTTTGGCTGTTTGGCTTCGTGTGTCACTGTTTCGAGTCCCGGCTTGCGAAAAAAACAGTCAAAAATATCACTCTTTCTATATATATATATATATCTAGATATGATATTATATATATATAAGATTCTAGTGTTTTGCTAACTATAGCTAACTATAAACATTAGCTTAGCTTAGTTAGCTAACTTACTTAGCAAGATTCTCATCAAATTGTTGTTCCACCATCAAAATAATCGACCTGAATGAGGAAACTTATTGTAGAAGAAGATGGCTTACACTAATTCTTGCTATTGCACCCCTTGTGGCAGTGCTGAGAATGCAACATGCATAAACTATATAAAAATGCAGATAAAAGCGTTTGCCTTTACATATTCCTCTAGAATTTCTGTTTTGGATTATAAATTCACATTTTGTTTCTTTCTCATCTATGCGTAGGCTCTTTGGAGGTGGTGTTTATCAGAATGTGCCGTGCCTTCGACCCTCAGAACAACACAGTCTATTTCGACGGAAAGTATGCCGGGCCTGATGTCTTTAAGTCATTAGGTGAGTTACGAAACCCGATAGGACTTGGTATGTGAAGTGAAAATTCTGTGTTTGGAATATTACATGTGAGTGTTTTGCTTATTTGTGTCGTTTTTGTTCGAAATGACATTCACGCATGCAAATGTGGGCAGAACCCAACCAATTTGCCTAACTGCAAGCAACGTCAAAATTGTTTTGTGTACACACCTGTGCCACTGCAAATAAATAAAACTATTTATTTAAAACATTGTAGTAATTATTTCTATATAATTACTTTTGTATGTAATTATACACTTAACCAATTAACTATATTTAAAATATAATTTAAATAAATATTGTAAATACAAAGAGGTAATATGAATGCATGAAAAGCATTTTTTTTTTTTTTATTAAATAAAATTGCAATTATACCCACATTTGGCACTTGAGTGCTAATTTTGGACCATGTGTGTGAACGCAAGCAAATAAAGCCCACCAGGTCGGCACCAGCTTCTCATATCCGCCACACCTGGAGTTAAACTTTCCTCGCTGAGGATGCTGTTCAGGACTGCAGTAGCTCGGCTGTAGCTGCTGCGTATAGTGGGTGTCTGGAACTGCATAAGCAAGATTGAGTGTCTACCAGGAGTGTTTTATCAAACCCGCCATCCACGCAGCCGTAGCCTGGGCGTAGAGTTTTTCTAGAGTAAGCAAATAGCATTTATGTTTGAATGCCGTGACATTAGTGAAATCTCTTCTCTGTCATTATGCATCTACATTGGAAACCTTTTGGGGCTGAAAGCTGTCCAAATGCCAAAACAAACACAAATATGAGAAATCTAGACTTAAAGATGTCAGCCTGCAAGACATCATTCAGTCATATCTCACACGGACGTCCTCAGTGTTATAACAACTGCAATATCTTATTCCTGTCGTATCTGTAGTGCATTTAATAAGCCTGCATGTGTTTGCCAAGCTTAAACCAGTAGCTCCGAAACTGGTATGAAAACTGAAACTGTGGTGTAGTGCCCCCAGGTGGTACTCAACACACTCTGGATGTTTTATTTAAATTATTTAGCATTTTTCAATGTTTAATTTCCAATATCTGATTTATTTATGAGTCTGATATAGATTTGTGCATCTAAAACTCACATTATTACTTAATAGGCACTGTGTTCAACAATGTTTTCAAGCTGCAGTCGATATAAAAGGCGAGATATGATTCTAAACAGACAGGAAAATCATCTAAAGTGTATTTATTATTTATGTGTCTGATGCAGAATGCAACATTTGCATATTAATTCATGCAAATACAGTGCAATCCTTTGTAAATATTACTACTATGGTGTTTGTGTGTATTAGCTTTAGTCTGATTCTTCCACAAAATATGGAAATGTGTGAACAGGTAGTATTCAACACAACTTATTTAAATTATTTGCTGTTTTTAATGCCTGTTTTCTACTAATTCATGCGTCTAAGACTTCTAATGTTAAAAAAAAAAAGGTACATTTTTTTTTTACCTTAAAGTCAATATGCAAAAAAACTTATTTGAACTTACTCAAATGCTTGAAATAATAGAAATGCTATTTATTTTATTTTTTAGTTTATATATATATATATATATTAGGGCTGTCAAATGATTAATCACGATTAATCACATCCAAAATAAAATTATTATGTATTTATATATACATAATAAATATACCCTGTACACATACATATATTATGTAAACAAAACTTTTATTTTGGATGTGATTAATCGTGATTAATCATTTGACAGCCCTAATATATATTATAAATATTTATATATATATATATATATATATAGATATATATATATATATATATATATATATCTATATATATTTATATATTTATATATATATATATAGATATATATATAATATATTATATATATATTATATATCTCTGTGTGTGTGCAATTTTTAATGCTTAATTTCTAGTATAAGTATTATTTACAAGTTTAATATTTGTTATATATATATGTGTGTGTGTGTGTGTGTGTGTGTGTGTGTGTGTGTGTGTGTGTGTGTGTGTGTGTGCGCATGCAATTTTTAATGCTTAATTTCTAGTATCAGTATTATTTACAAGTTTAATATTTGTGCAGGTAAGACCGACAATATCACTTCATGAATTTTATATTATTATTATTTTTTTTTTTAAGTTTTCTAGCTATGATTGATGGAAAAAAGCCAGATTAAATTTTATTTGACTTAAGTCAACTTATTTATTATTTTTTTTAAAAAAAATTAAAATATCAAATATTTAATGTAATGTTAAAAATATGTACTGTTCATGTGTTTCACCTGGACTGCAATTTTTTATATTAATGCAAATATAGCGCAATCCTTTCTAAATGTTACTATGGTGAAGTTTTTTGTGTTTACATTTAGTGCGATCTTTCCACATTTGAAAATACTGGAACGTTGCTGTAGTCCCAATGCTTGCGTTCAAAGTGAAAAACAAAATTAGAGGGAACATTGTTGTGTCTTGGTGCTTGGCTTGGAAAGTTTGAGAACTGCTGCTGTAGACTATCTCCCAGTGTTAGCTCTGAGTCATGGGTTTTATTCGGTGTTGTTAGTGACCCCAGTCATGGTTACGTAACACCTCTCATTCGCCAAAGCATGATTAGCCTGGAGGGGGAAAATCATTCTGTAATGCTGAAGGATTGTATTGTTTTTACCTCTGCACCCTGATATATCATGCTAAAAGATCAATTGTCTACTCAACGCTGACTACTGTTCCGTCTCAGCCGCCTGTGACTTATTCTTTTTTTTTTTTTTATTGACTTTTTCTTCCTCTCTGTCTCCACGGTGACAGGTTGCGATGACTTGATCAGCTCTGTCTTCGAGTTCGCGAAAAACTTGTGTTCTATGCACCTCTCTGAAGACGAGATCGCCCTGTTCTCCGCCTTCGTGTTGATGTCTGCAGGTGAGCCTGGCTCTGTGTTAAAGCATACCCATAAATTACCCACAATCCCTTGTTTAGCTGTTGGGACAGCTCAGATTGTATATGTTAAAGTGTCTCATTCTTGTGCCCATGTGTGTGTGTTTAGATCGATCCTGGCTCCAGGAGAAGGTGAAGGTGGAGAAACTCCAGCAGAAGATCCAGCTGGCCCTCCAACATGTTCTACAGAAGAACCACAGAGAGGACGGCATACTGACAAAGGTACTGTACACATAAGGAACAGGATATGATGACATTAGGTTCTTCTGTTCTTATATATTATATTCTTTTATGTACTCGAATAACTGTGTAAAATATTACAAATATTAAATATGAATTAATATTAATTTATAATATGTGAATGTGGTATTATACTAGAATTTTTTTTTTCTAAAACAAATGATTATGTTGTCATTATACCAAAGCAAATTATTAAAATATTTATAGAGAAAATATTTACTTTATGTTTACAGTTTTACAGATAAATCTGTTAAGTATTACAGTAAAATTAGATGTATAAATCCCTAAAAAATAAATAAATGAATAAACAGATTTGTTTTGTTTTTAATCTCGTTCTGTTAAAAACTAGGGCTGCAAATAGAATAAATGATTGATAATGAAATTAGTTTTGTTTTAGCATTATTTATATAATATTGATATTTTTAATTACTGTAGCTTACATTTTTATATATCCGGGTTTCTTTTTTATTTTAGTTTTAGCAGTTTTTGTTGTGCTTTTGTCATATTTATTATTTTATTGTTTAATGTTCTATTTAGCTTGTTTTATTTTTATTCAATTTTAGTTTTAGTCATTTTAATATTTTAACTTAAACTTATTTCAGTTACTTGCCAAGTCAACATTTGTATTTTTTACGTTTTTTTATCTAATATTTTTATGTAATCTATATTCATACAAATATATATATATATATATATATATATATATATATATTCATATATATATATATATATATATATATATATATATATATATATATATATAATTTATTTATTTTTTTCAATCACTGAAAACAATTGTCAATAGTTTTAGTTAACAATAACCGCACTGAATTAAATCATTTTCATCTGGTCATTAGAAAGCAAAATGAAATGATCATAATATTCAATTTGTTAAATAATATTTTGGTAAACTAATTTGACAGTTGTGAAATTACATTTTGGGGGAAAAAAATAAATACTTTTTTTTTTTTTTGTAAATTTTCTGCAGACCCCTTGTTTAAATAATTTGCATTATAGGACCAGGGACATTTATTAAGAAAACAAATTGAATTTCATGTCTGACTTCATCCACAAAGCTGTATTTGGTCTGGTGGCTGAAAGATTAGCTAATGTCATGTGAAAAACCTGGCACCATCTGTGTTGTGTCTGTGGATTAGAGGGTCTGCCTTTTGCCTTTTGACCAAGTACCACAGGTTCCTCTCCACCAAATTAAAATCTCTCTCTCTCTCTCTCTCTCTCTCTCTCTCTTTCTGTAGTTGATATGCAAAGTCTCAACACTGCGAGCCCTGTGCAGCCGGCATACGGAAAAACTGACGGCGTTCAAAGCAATATACCCAGACATTGTCCGCGCCCACTTCCCCCCCTTGTACAAGGAGTTGTTCGGATCAGACTTTGAGCAGTCCATGCCCGTTGACGGGTAGCGCTTCCCCGCGCCCACCCCACCTGGGAGAATTCACACCGTGGGGAATGTCAAGCATAAATCTGAGACACTTTAGCAGTGCCCTGCACATACACACACCTGGACGGACGACACACTGCACACACACTTTCCCCCTTTTTTCGTTGTGATTATTTTTGTCATGGGGAGGAGGTAATGGACTGGGTTTGACTCGAGCGGTTTATTTTTGGGGTTTGTTCCTTTCTTTTACTGACACAGGTGGGATTCGGAGCCCAGGGGAGAGGATGAGAAGATGAAGACACTTGTTTTTCCCGAACGCTCCCTCGCTCTCTTTCTCTCTCTGGCTGAACCTGAAGAGTCCACGCGTTCGTTTTCACGAACGGTCCCATGACGATTTGTCATGATCAGCATAAATTGTTTTGACTCGTTTCCAAAACGGAAAAACCATTCCCAGAGAGCATTCGCCTGGAATCCAGCGGAAGAGGAACACACAAGCCCTTTTCAAGCCAAGAACATGAAATAAAAAGTTGCGATCAAAAAGTCGATTATCCGAACTGTTCCAGCAGTTGTTGTAGCACCAAAAAAAGTCTACGTAGAAAAATACGTGGTTAGTTTCTTCCTCCCTGTGCACTTGGATTTTTTTTTTTTTTTTTTTTTTTGGGATGTCAAACCAGCACCGAACGAAGAAGAATACAAAGTGAGAGAGAAAGAGAGATACGGAGAAGGAGTGTGATGTGGAGTCAACACAAAACAGCACCTTTCTACGGACAATCGAGAAAAAAAAAAAGAAGGAACAACGTAGAATTCTAGTAATTCTAGTGGCGATTGCTTTTAGCCGTCAGAGACTCCATCTACCATAGTTGCTTTGTGATATCGTTTAAGGCCATCTGCTATTAAGTCCCTCTCCGGAATGGTGTTAACGTAACGTAACGGTCCGACCACCAACATCGATGCAATGCAAGGGTCCATTCCAACTGTTTTCTAACGTGTTACAGGGTATACGATCATAAGTACAAACTATACGAAAAAAAAAAAATTATGTTTATAGAATCTATTTTAAATAACATGTATGATATTAGTAGCTAGATTATTCTTAATTGTGAAAAATTGATAAGGCACTTTTATTTGCACCTTTCTTTAAGTTAAGACTTGTATATTTACCTAGTGATGTGTTGCATGTATAAATACCACGGTTATGGAGAACGAGTGCTGGAAACCCTAACGCTGCTGAGGGTGGGTGCCTGTTTGCGTGAGTGTTTGTGTATTTATTTGCGCGAGGTGGAGGTTGGTGCTGGGTAAAGGTGGATCGCGTGATCTGGGGGGGGTTGTAGCAAACACTCATCGACTGCCAACATTGAGAAAACATAAGCACACCGGGTCTAAAGGGCTGTTGGATGCAAACAGACACTTTTCCACACACGTTACATGCTGTTTCATGGTTCCATCTAGTGGTGGTGCACCACATGAATGTGTGGAGAAAGCAGATCTGGTTTCTGAACGGCTGATCTTCCTTAAACTGACTCTCGTGTTGGTCTTTGCCCAGCAACAATGCTCGTTGGGAACGTAAGAGTGGAAAAAAAAGACGAAAAGAGAAATATTCAAAGCCTTGTCTGGTTGAAATCCTCTATTTTTGTAACATTGTACAGTGCTTATGAAGCCTATGAAAGAAAAAGGAAAAGAACGAAGGATGATATAGCACTTAATCCTGCAATAATTAGAATCTGTGTGTTTTTTTTATAATTTTTGGAATACCTAACTGTTGTGTGTTGCGCGTGTTTGTACGTCTCTTGAATGTGCCATAGTGGTCGTTCCTGCTTTTTTGAGTCTGAAAAAAATTTGTTGTATTGTAACATTCCAGTAAAACTATGTTGTGGCGTTTAGAAAATCCCAATATAATCCAGAAAAAAAACTTCACAGATCACATCTATGGCCTGCTAACTGACATTTTGAGAATCTTTAAGTAGATCTCGGTAGCTACTTGTAATTTCTTTTCCCCTTGACACAAAGTATTTTCCTCAGGGAAGAGTCTGTCTAACTCAATTCTGAAGCCGGTAGCTTAAACACGTTAGTCAGCTCTATGTTGCATCTAGAACTCAATAATTTGATC
Source organism: Cyprinus carpio (assembly GCF_018340385.1). NCBI lineage: Eukaryota > Metazoa > Chordata > Actinopteri > Cypriniformes > Cyprinidae > Cyprinus > Cyprinus carpio. The sequence continues at coordinate 16,053,498 of NC_056621.1, read as the reverse complement.
TTGTTGGCATGTTCAGTACAGATAAATACTGTAGCGTTTGTATCATAATTATGTGTCAGTAACTACTGCTGACAAAATATGAGTTTGTGCAATGCATCCCCAAGAAGTCCTGCTTATTACAATACATCAATCTGTAATTGACAATCCAGGTTCATGTTTAGTTCTTTATAGTATTTATAGTTAATGCAGTAAATCAGCAGTTTGTGTACTACAAGGCTCAGGGAGAGTAATACTGAATAATTATTGAGCAGGGATAATGAAATCAGTTCCAAATCCTAGTGAGCTGCCTACTTAGACAGCATTTTAGCAGTCTCAAAAGACTGAAAAGTTAAAGTTCTAGCCAAATTTTAAGGCAATCCCAGAATGTACTACAACAAAATCTGTAAAGAAAAAAAAAAATTATAATAATAATTGTTCGGTAGCACTTTATTTTACAGTCCTGTTCCTCATGTACATACTATGTACTTATTATAATAATTACAATAACTATGTAATAACTAGGTACTAACTTTAAACCTACCCCTAAACCTAACCCTAACCCATGTAGTTACCTTGTATTACCAGAACTTTCTTAGATAAATACACTGTAAGTATACTATAAGTACATGTAAGTACACGTACTGTAAAATAAAGTGCAACCAATTGTTCTTTCAGCATGGTGTTGGAGTTGAAGTTTTAAATATATTTCATTCAATACTGAAAATTATTAATAAATAATAGTTAAATCATTTTATAAAAAAGTCATATTACAAGTATTGTTGCTTTTAGCATAGCAACATGCTAACATAAAACTCCATTGGAATCAATTGCAACAGAGACAACCCATATGTTACTCATAAGGAGAGCTATTTATGTGAGATACAGAATTGTTGTCTGTGTAGATTGATCCAAATCAGTCACTTAGAAGGTTTTATTTTGGAGGAAGTGGACCGCAGACAGGAAGGCAGCTCACTAGGAACATAATTGAACCCAAAACAACCTGGTAATGATGTTAAAGTACAAATGGGAACAAACACTCATTTGTCACTCTAGTTCATTTTTTAAACTTAATTTTTCGTCACAAGTTACAGGCTCATGTCGTACCATGTTATTCACTAGCATGAATGCTGTCAAGTCAAAAGACGACGGCAGTACATCATAAACAATGCAAAATGTGTCATTTCATTCATTGGTCCCCCGTAGGCTACTGGCTTTATCAAATCACCCAGCGAGCTCCAAGATCAACTTCCCGAAAATCCAATAAATCAAGATAGCAACCTCAAGCGTGCTACGCTAATTCCCACATTTGTTTTTCTCTGGATGGGGATTTGTTCTAACCGTCACTCATAATTGTTTGAGTCTACGTGCCAAATACCTCTTCACGATTTTCTCCACCTTCAAACGTCCGTGCGGGCGAATTGTCACGCGTGACAAATACGGGTTTCTACAGGGTAACCACTGCTGTGGAGTCCCCTTGATGAACAGGCTTTGCTGTTTCCTGTCCAATGATCCTCAAGTCAGTTCTAACACCATAAAAGCTGTAGTAAAGTTACGTTTTACCACTTTTTGCATGTCGTATTTTGTCAGTGTAGTTTGTATTAGACTTTTAAAGCAATATGCTATGGGATAGAACTTTGGGACAAATTTATTTTTTCTAATAGAAGCAAAGGTACTTAAACACCTGGATCTGTGGTACTTTAGACGTGTGAAGAGAAAAGTCCTGCATTTTTCTTATCGGTGGAAGATCCATACATTTTCCCTTGTAAATTGTTTAACAAAATCGTTTTCCAGATGTGGTTTTCCTTTGTTTGTCTATGTGAGAAGCAATATACGTCCGAATGTGGATGCGAGAGTGGAAATGTGTGTGTTTGTGCTATTTGTAATATTTGCTTAAGGTCAAACCCCCAGACAAGGCTTTAAAAGATCAGACGCAGCAGGGTGAGATGGTGAATTGTATGTAAGATCTTAAGTTTTTTTTCCCAGGATTTAAAATGCTTTACGTAGCACTGAGCTTGAATCCCTTGATGAGGCTGTACAAGCATGACACACTGCACCTCGACGTTAATTTCGATTAGAGTTATGCAAACGCAACAAGGCCTATGCACTCACGTCCGAACGAAAGGCACATTTACCGATTTTTTTTTTCCGCGATTCCGATCAACGGATTTAACGTGTCATGCTCGCGACAGCATTCGAGCTGAAGGTTGAAGTGTTACTAAGAATTACGTCAATCATTTTCCTTGCATTTTTTTTTTCCAAAAGCACAGTTGACGCGTTATTAAAAGTAAACTATGTTTAGATAATAGACAAAAAGAAAACTCTTTAGCCATAATCGAATGTCAAGCAATAATATATGGTATATTATGATTCATTTTGTGCATAGGCTTTGAACATCTGCATGTAAATACATTTTCTTATTTATCGCGTTTAATTTTTTAAAAATGTTTTGCTTTGGGTTTTTTTCGCTCTCTGATTGTCATTTTTTTTGTTTGTTTGTTTTATTTGTGTATTGACTAGTTCTGTTCCCGGGTGGAGAACTACGAACGTCAAATGGCCTGTAAACTGTACAGCTACGTTTTCCTGTCCTCCTTTCGGCTTTTAATTCACAATATTTAATGTTCTATCGATCACATGTATAAAAGTAACTTTGTAACTTCTGTCTGTATAGGTAAGAAGAAAATACTGCTATTAAGACCTGCTCAATGCAAATATTTATCTGTTTTATCAGACACATCATGCTGTACAATATCTCTGTTTTGAGTATACTTCTCTCTTTTAGACTTAGTTCGATTAGCGGTAGGGTGTGCGGACATTAAATTTTGTGTTATACTGATGTGTGGTGCTAGGTAAGTTACTTTGTGAACAAAAATTATGGATTCATAGACTAGGCCACCCTCTTAGTCCATTCATTTCACTGAGTATTGATGCATTATTGATATTAGGACTCAATAAATAATAATAATAATAATGATAATGATAATAATGATAATGATAAAGATAATGATAGTGGTAAATTTACTTTCGAATACCCAGCAAGTACCTGTATCAGTGTGCTAGTCTTGGGACGCGGCTTGTTTCCTTCCCACTTTTAAGATTATTAGCAAGTATCGGCTAAGTAAATCTCTATTAAACGTCGCAATTTTGAATTTTCCGCAACAATGATGATTGTTCATGCTTAAAAAAAAAAAAAAACAGGAAAAAAGCAGCAGTATTGTGTATCTTTTTGATTGTTTTGAAACTGTAGCTGGAGGTGTTTCTAATCCAGTGCTTATTTTCTGTATTGGGCGCTGGAAGGACTTTAAACACGCGATAAAGTATCGGATTGTCTGCCGCTTTTTGGCTCCCTCCATTTTTTGTTTTTAAAACAAAAACACGCTTTGTAAACATTAATTTTTTTCCCGTTTACTTACACTTACATACACACACGATGGTTAAGTGTTATAAATTGTACAGGACAAAGGCGGTTGTACGAAGTTTTGTGCGAAACTTCCTGTTTTTATCTTCGTAGCAAGGCAGAATCTACTTGCAATAATACAGAGCAAACTACACTGAGTGCCTCTCAGTGGTACAGGATGCAGAAACTATTCGTCCATTTTTTTCACATACTCAACTGACTGTGTTTGTTTGCGTAGGTGGGTTATTTCTTTTTTTGTTGACTTTTCTTTTCATCGGCCGTCTTTTTGTATGTAAATGGCATTTCATGTTTGTTTATAGCCATGGAAACAGCATTTTCTTGTCTCTGTGATGTCCTGTATTTTCAGAGATTCTCAGATGCTACTTTTTCTTTTCCTCTGAACAACTTGGTTATGGGACATTGCATCCAGTCAGTTGCACCCTGGTTGGATGTTAAACGCGAACCCCCGTTTGGATATTTGCAGAGACAAACTGGCGGACAATAGACAATCCACTCCGTGTTCTCCCTGTTGTTTCCTGCCAATTAGATTTTAAGTTGACGTTTATGAAACAAATGACTAATGCAATGTATTTTAAGTGTTCATATGTGTATGTAAAATGATGCATACTACACTTCTATTTCTTGTTGAGCTGAAGGGGAGGGCACAAGGGCTGGGGCAAGACGGGTTGGATTTTGCTCCTGCTTTCCTGTGGGGGGAAAAAAAGCAGAGAACGGTTTGCGGTTGTCACAAATTTTTATGTAACATGTTTGCTACTGATCTTAAAATGGGGACAGTCGATCATGTACCTTTTTATTCAGCTCTTTGGAACTCTCTTTAGGAGATAGTCTCTTCTCAATAGTGGTTTTGCTCCTTCTGTTTGTCTGATTCTTAAATATGAAAATAAGTATTTTGATTCATTTTGTAAATACCGCTGTAAAGAAAAATAAGAAATTTAATGTTGTCTTTTAAATACTTTTCATTCTAATATGAATGTTGTTATATTGTACTTAGAAAACTGTACCTTTAATATTACGTTTATTAAAAGTGCATTGGACACATCGATTTTAGATGTGCTTTATGTGCTGTTATCCCATAATAAAATTTACCGCTTGTAATGGGCTCTTATTCAATGTGTCTTACTTCTTTATTCACTGTAGTTTATAGGGTTGAAGTGCCGCACAACCTTCAGAGAAATTAAAAAAAGAGATGGAAGCGGAAAAACAGAACATCATTTAAAAGAGAACTTGCCTTACCCTAATGTTATATTTTATATAGCTGAAGCATTATTGTAAAGCATGCATGGAATATTTCAATGTCAATAACAACAAAAATTAAAATATGGCCTACTAGAAATACTGGTTCATACTTACAGTACATTTTTTTAAAGAAGAGTCAAACTAGACATTAAAAGGTTGAAATATATGGAACATTTGAGACAGAATATGAGTATGGGCTCAAATAGTTTGAAGTGGCTTGCAGAGTTTGATAACGTTAACTTGGAATCAACAACGTCACAATAAAAGTCTTCAAAGATCAATTAAACAAGTCAGATGACAGCCCATAAAAATAACCATGTTTTCTCTTAACCATGGTTTTATTATGGTAAAAGGTATACCTCTCCTTACCTTAAATGAAATGATACCTTGACAAAGGCGTTGTGCCGAAACGTTGGTAATAAAGAATCACCAGCAGGTGAGTGTGCGGTCTTATGCCTCTTTATGCTACTTTGATGTCTTCTGATTGGCACCTCGGATGGTGTGCATATGCATGCTTGTTTTACTAAGGTAAAAGGGTAGTAACCATGTTTTGTGTGTGTGTGTGTACCATTTGTATAACCACAGTTTTAGGCTGCTACTACAAATACCATGGTTAAACTATTGTAGCAAAACCTTAGTGGTTACCATGGTTTTTGAAGCAAAAGTATGGTAAATTTTCGTAAATTGTTTCTCTAAAATACTGTACCATGGCTATTATATAGTATATTAGTGAACAAACCTATTAAGTTCATGTGAAATCATCGAACAGTAGGCCTACAGGTGGCTTTCAGAATCTTTTCATTTGTATAAAATGTAAAGGACTGAATACTGTCAGTTTAAAAGTGTCTGACCAAACACATTGAAAGATCAAGTAAAATAGATAACTAAATAAAACGTATCTACGCTTCATACTTACTCATTTACGTATTATAAGTAAATTAAACACATTATATCTTTTGAAAATAATCGATGCAAAACTTTGTAAATCCAGCTAGCCTATCTAGTGATATTTTTCAGCATGTCCCGACAAAACCCTATACCACTGGAAGTTCTTCTTTATGTATTGTCACAAAAGGCATTATAATTCAGAAATATATTGCGAAAATTTTCACACGTGTGATAGGACGCGGAACCTTCTTGTGATGTTTTGGTTCTCCCCGGAAGATTAATCTATCGCACTATGAATGATAAGGGACTGTGTTGTGAGAGTCTGTAGGATGGTTTAACGATGTGAACTACAGCTACATCTTACAAAAACAAACCTGCTGCAATGGAGATAAAATGGTAATATGATAATATGATTCGCTAAATAAACACATGCTATTGATCATTCTGCTAAAGACAGTGTCAGACATGAGGTCACTCGTGTTTGTCCTCAGTTTTATCAGCTGTATAAACTCGGTCCGCTTCAGTGTGCTGGTTTGTCCTCAGGAATGATGCTCCTGTCTCTGCTCCGCTTGTGTTCTCCAGAGATGTGTTTGACTCGTTCACTCTCGCGCCCAACGTCAAAGAACTGTTTGCGCTGTTGCACAAGTAAGTTAAATATTCATATACTGTACTAAAGTTCTTGATAAGCTTGTTAAACTGTGTTATTAATAGCGAGACCTTACTAACCACATATAACACGTCTCTTTATAAACATAATTAACTATGGTCTACCACTATCAGTGCTACAACATGGGAAAATAGTAGCGTAAATACTCGAATTTGCATAATTAGTTATTAGTAAAATCATGGGAATTACTGTAACGGATACGCTGTAAGATAGATGTGGGGGGAAGCAAATTTATATTTCAGTTTGTCATTTAAATATAATAACATTTAGTATGATCGCTTTTTCGTATATTTTAATAAGTACAGGTCAGAATAAGTATGTTGCTCCATTTTTACATAAATATTTTAACGTTAGACACTAATATTTTGACATTTTATTTTCAGAAAAGTTATTTAGTAGACAATTGACTTACATGAAATGTGTCTTTCATGTTTGTAAAATCACTTTTGTACATTTAGTGCAGACACCAAAATTGAACGTCTATACAGTATAAAATATTAATTATTAGTAATAGTATTTAATATATGTAATGTATATATTTTAGGGTATTTTGTGATACTGATCAATATACTCCTCTAAATTTAACACCATTTAGTTCTATAGGCTATATAATAATATACAAACAATTTAATACTAAAAAAAAACATAATATTTAATATATATATATATATATATACACAACACACACACACACACACACACACACACATATATATATATATATATTATATATATATATATATATATATATATATATATATACATATATATATATATATATATATATATATATATATATATATATATATATATATATATATATATATATATATATATATATATATATACATATACATATACATATACATATACATATACATATAAGGATATTTTGTGATACTGATCAATATGCTCCTCTAAATTATAATAATGAATAAAAAAACACATTTAATACTATTTACCACAGAGCCCTGAACATGACATGTGGACAGAAATCTATTTATGGTGACTACAAATTAAGAATTAGTTCTCTCATTTTATTATTTTGCTCTCGTTTTAGATAAATCATGGCCACGAGTTAATAATTTGTTCCCATGACTCATTAGTTCCCTTGTTTTATTAAATCGTGGTCATGTTAATAAAATCAAAATGAGTGAAAGACTTCGTACAATAAGGCTACAATTTACTAAATCGAGGGAATGAATTCTTAATTTGTGGCCTTGTTACACTTTATTATTATTAATATATATATATATTTTTATTTTTGTACTACTAAAAAATGTAAGTTAATGCAGTGTTCAGGTTAAAAATAGACCAAATTAGCACTAACTCCTTTTTGAATCATATACACAATTTTTTTTTTCATGTTCACATAGACAGTGCCACAAAAGTCCCATTTAATGTCCCAGCGAAGTAAAAAAAAAAAAATCATAAAGTAAAAGTTTCTGTCTGAAATAACAGAAGACTACAAGAGAGTTAAGTCGTGATATGTTATTGAGATGTATTCTTTCTTCATAGCTCTAACAGAAAGTCTGAGGAGACGGGTGAGAAGAAGCCAGATGGACCCTCAGCAGTCAGTAACATCCCGGCATCAGATGAGCCCACGTCTGAATGCAACCCAACCAAAGCCAAACCTGTGAAGAGAACTGAGATCCCAGCGTTCCCTGAGCCTCTAGTGCCCTACCCTCGCTTCTCCACCCTCAATATAAAGAATCGCAAGATGTATCTCAACATGCTCGTCCGCAAGAATTACTTCAAAGCTTCAAAGGTAAACATCTCTCGTCCTGACCGCCTGCTTTATTACTGAGGCAGATTTGATTCATGTGCTTCCTCTTGTTTCTCATTTCAAAGTGTTTGATGGAGCAGGTGAAGAACGAGGTGACGGAGTTTATGAAATACCTGCAAGATGTTTCTAGAGCATGTGCTGATGGGTACAGCTATATGCCTCCAGGCAGCAGCCGCTACACTGAGGTGTTATATATTTTGCTATTCAAATGTTTACACAAAAATCATTGTGTTTAATTACATTGATTTTAATTAAAATAATGCAAATATATTTTTTATGATAAAATACATGTGTATGTTATTCATTTAATTGATTGTGTGTGTTTTTCCCAACAGGAGTATTTTACAGCCTGTGTGGAGCATGTGAGGAGTTACCCACAGGTTTACAGCATTCAAGAGATTACTAGCCTGACCAGTGTAAAGTTTGTGGGTGACCTCGCTCTCAACTTTGAGAAACAGCTTCTTGCTATGGTACTTGGTTTTCTTTCTTTCTTTTTTTTATGATCTTGAATGTGTGATATACTGTTGTTTGTTATAGCTATCTCTACTGTATTTTCTCCTCAGGGTAAAATAGACATGCTAGACAAAAAAGTCATAGCAGAAAACACCCAGCTTCCTGTAGACTATGAGACCGTGTCAAATGTGGTTCCTCCAGCTAAAAAAGCATCTTCAGTTCACGATGTAAGTAGCTGTCTGTGATAGTGTGAGATACAGTATATATATATATAAAATTAATTACAAGGTGCTGTGAATAATTCATCTAATTAATAACAAACTAAATTAATAACAATTAAATTAAATAATTTTTTTAATGTATAGGTGAAAAGGACCCATATATGTCCTTTTTGTGAGATTCAACCATGTAATTGCTGTCTTATATAAGTAGTGTAGGTCTCTATCTTGCAAAATGTGTCCTTTACCACTAGAGGGCACTGTTGCATTTGGTTTGAATTACCACTCTTGCTATTTGATTCTGATATATATATTGAATTGTATCCCCATACCTCGTGCACTCATTTTGATGGACCTGTGGGAAGCAAATATAGTACTTTTGTTAATCCTGGTGTCTCTTGATATCTGCAGGCCATCAGCGATGACAGTAATGCGGAAAAGCTCTGTGCTACTTACGAGCCACAAGTGTGTTTATCTAAAGAGGCCTTCCTTCAGCTCCTGAATAACAGCTCTGAGTTCACAGAAGCTTGGGAGCTCCCTGTTTGGGTCAAAGAGAATCCCATGAATGGTGAAGAGTCCCTTCATGTTTTAAATTTATAAGATTGTAATCCGGTCAGTACTCTCACATGATGGATGTTGTGGTTGTGCTCAGGCAGCAGTCAGAGTAAGACGGCGTACATCGATCCTCCTCTGATGAAGACGGAGCTGAGCTGGAGAGAGAGGAGTCTGCTGTTTCATCAAGAGAGCGTGAAGCTGGCGTTCAAGAAGACCGTATCTCGTCCTGTGTTTTTCCTCACTTCAGAAGAGCTCCCTGTTGAAATGCAGCCTCCTCCTGAGGTAAGATGTTTACCACGGTAAGACAAACACCAGACAGTGAAATCTATTGCAGATTAATTATTGTTAATAAATTAAGAATTGTAATTATTGGCTCTTTTTTTTAAACCACTTTCATAAAGAACATATTATTCTTTACTTGTAAGTAGTTTCAGATTTGAAAAATTGTTTAGTAATTACAGCTAAAATATGTAATATATTTAATAATTAATTATTGGCTCTTTTTTTTAAATAATATATTTTTTTTTTTATATATTAATATATTACTTATTTTTTTTTTTATTAAAATATTGTGTGTGTTTGTGTTTGTTTTTTTTATGTTTGTTTGTGTGTGTATTTATATGATATTAATTCATATATCTGTTTATTATTTTATTTTGTAATAAATGTATTGTTTTTGATTATGGTTTATGATATCTGATGCACCATGCAACACTGAAGACTGAAGTAATAGCTGCTGAAAATTAAAATAAAAATACAAGACTTCTTTTAAATTTTTTTTTTTTTTTTTTTTTTTTTTTTGTTATATTAAATTTTTTATTATTCATAAATGCAGGCTTGGTGAGCATAAGAGACTTTTTTTTTTTTTTTTTTTTTTTTTTTTATGTTTAAAAACCCTTAATTATTCCAAAGGTTTGACCAGTAATGTATATATAAATTGATGAATGAATGAAGTGAAGAAAAAAAAATATAATTTTTATATATATATATATATATGCTAAATAAATAAATGTAAAGTCAATCCAAATAACTGTGAGTTATGTGAGAAATATTAAAAATATAAACATTGTAAATGTTATGTATTTTGCTTCTCTCTGCCCAGGACAAGATCTCCAGGAGTATGGCTGCGTTTGAAGATGCTGGTATGGATTTTGGGACAGATCTAACAGACCTGGAGTCATTTGGGGAGTCCTACAAGCCCAGTAAGAAAGTGAAGGAACAGAACGAACCCAAAACAGCTTCTACAAATCCAACCGCAACTCCATCTCAACATATCCCGAGCCTCAAGAAACCGACAGACTCTGTAGGTACAACAAAACACACCTCAGCATCTCAAGATGCTCCCACAGAACCCCTTGAGTGGACCGTGGCTAAGGCCCAAGGAGAAACCGACACTTTGGCCGATGAGGGAGACAGTTCGCTGAATAAAACTGCCATTTCAGAAAAGGAAAGTGTGAGTGAAGATGCAAAAGAGAAGATAGAAATGTCTTCTGCTCTGTGTCCTCCCACCAAGCGGCCCAGACACATGAAGAAAGACAAGACAGACCAGAATTTGGATTCTGATGAAGAACGACTAGTCATAGATGACATTTTCTCCCCACAGAGACCTCAGATCCAGGTGACAGCTGCAGAGGTGTCCTCCGACCCAGCCACACCAGGCCCTGCAAACCCTTCGGGCAAAGGAGCAAAGAAGGGCATCAAAAGACCCCGAATATCCGGCGAGTGCGATCAGCTCGGACAGATTTTGAAGATGCAGGACGCCATGCTGAAATCCACCCCCAGCAAGAACCAGGAGCCTGTGAAGCCCCATGTCCCAGAAGACAAACCTCCCGAAGCTAAAACCCACTCACTGGTCAAACAGTGTGTGACGTCGTATCTGGAGTCCAGAGAGGGACAGGAAGAGGACACCACGCTGCCTGCTGACGTTCCTGTGCTGCTAGCCACTCAAAGAAAACGTTAGTGCTCAAAACACCCTCTCAGAGGCGGAAATCATGCTCAAAAATTATGTTTTTGTGAGGTTATTCAAATAATGCTTAAGTGTTATGTTTTTGTTATGTTATTCGGAGGTTGTTCTTATTTATTTTTTTTTTGTGAGGTAGAATCAAATATCACCAACATTTTTGAGTTGTTGAAATAATTATTTAAATAAACAATATTGAATTAAGTGTAAATATGGTTTTAAATATATCCAAATATTATTTAAATGTACATTATTTAAATTTATGTAATTTTATAATTTATTATTATTATTTATTTATTTATTTATTTTTTCAGAATTGTAACACATATATGTAACTTGACAAATTCAGTAACTAACAAGTTAGGTCATTCATGTTGTATGATCATATTTAATTATCAAGAATTATTAAGAATCAAATATCACCGACATTTTTGAGATGATGTTCTCCAAAAACTCCCAAAAAGTGATGAGTTATTTAGTGACTGTTATTGTTATTATTATTATTATTATTATTATTATTGTTGTTGTTTTTATTTTTTATGTATGTTTTATTTAATATATATGATAAAACAAATAATTTATATCACTATATATTTTATTTTATTAATGTCTTAATATTGGAGGATTAAATGTAATTAAATATGAATTAATGTATATAAATATTAGATTAAATGTTTTTAAATACTTATTTTGCCAATAAAGATGATATATATTATTTTATTTATTGAAATAATTTACAATTTAATAGTGCAGTTTGCAAGATCCAGTGGCATACTATTATTATTATTATTATTATTATTATTATTATTATGATCTGTCAATTTAAAAATCAGGTTTTAAATCAACTTTTGATTTTTCCGTTTACACTTGCATTCAAAAAACTGATCTGTCACTTGTATTAGGGGAAATGATCTGTTAATGCTTTCATTTAATTTATCTTTTATTTTTAATATTGTGATTAAACTGGTATTTATTTTATATTTTGGTCTTCTGAAGGAGGATCTTCAGGGCAGTGCTGAGGATGAGATGGACTTCGATCCTCCAGCAGAGGGCAGCGTTCTGTACAAACTCTACAGCCTGCTGGACGTTCTGCTCATGGTGCGCAGCAGTGTGGACATCGCTCACCCCAGACACGACAAAGACACCTTCAGGGTGAGCCGGACACATGCTAATACACAAACACACAATGATCCTTTAGTTAAAATATTGAAGTACATGCCGCAAGAGCAACAGATGAGATTTCAAACATCATTAAACTCCTCAGGTCTTGTGTAAACACTCACAGTGCATCTTATTATCATCGTTATCAGTTATCATCGTCAGTGATTTTTAGCCACGCTTTATTGGATTTGAGTCAGTATGTCAATATGCCAAGCATTAATCTTTATATTTTAACCAGGGTTGAGTAATGTCCACCACACCCTTTCTTCAAACAGTCAGCTTTCCTGTGCAAAGCTGTAGAGCTGGTTTTTCAATCTTATTCATGTATTAGTATTAACAGACTTTCCTGTTAATGGTTCTCAACGCAGCACAGGATTTTTTCTGCATGTGTTTATAGAGGACAGTGACTCAGAACTGACATTTGAGTGGGTAATCATTGAGTCTGCTCTCATCCAGGCCGTCCCGGTGCATGTTTTACCCAAGCTGGAGTATCAGCTGTGCTACGGGGCCGAGAGTCTGACCCACACTGAGGCCTGTCAGCTGTGGGCCGAGAAACTCCTGCACTCCAGTACTGTGTCCTTCATAAGTAAGAGACCTGATGAAATGTGATTTCTTTCTCTTTAGCTATCATGAAAGGTTATGCATTTTTCTAGGGTGCTATATGCTGTAGTAATGTCACAGATCTGTTTGATCAGATGGAGAAGAAAATATCTATAGTGTGAGAGCATTTTAAAAAGATCATATTGTCGTGACCTCTAGAAAAGAAAGTATGTAGTATTGGAGCGCTAAAAAAGCGATGGGATTTTAATAACATCTTATCATTTCAGTTCATATATTCATAAATAACTGATTTAATAATGCATTCACATTAGCAAGTCAAGTTTTTGTAAAATGTTGTAATAAAAATAAACAAGATTTTAATGTGTCAATACATAACAGATTTAACAGATTCATGCTGTAAAACGTTGTAGTAAAATAAATGTTGATTTAATTCATCTAATTTGATTTGATAATTCAAACAAATCATTGAATCAAAGCATTTTTGAGTCTTGAAAATATATGTAGGTAAAAATTGATGAATCAATTCATAACTGAATCAGCAATTAATTTGTGATATCAAATTAAAGCATTTTCATGCTTTGTTATATTGCTTCATTATATTGTTTTTTATAATTTATAATGATTTCAATGTATTTTTTTCATAATATTGTTTAATATTAATAACAATATTAAATATAAATTGTTTTGTTTTTATAATGTTTTAAATTAAAACATGTTTGAATACTGCAAATTTACTGCATAAATTTCAATGCATCAATTCATAACAGATTCAATGTTTCATTTGCATTATCGATTCAAATTAAAGCAATGTTTACGCTGTAAAATGTTGTTTGCTGTAAAAATTATATCTAGGTGAAAATTTGAATGAATCAATTCATACCTAATTCATCTAATTTGATTTGATTATGCAAACCAAATAATTGAATTAAAGCATTTTTGAGCCTTGAAAATGTTGTAAAAATATATGTAGGTAACTTAAATTTGTTAAAACTGAATCAGCGATTCATTTGCAATTTCAAATTAAATCATTTTTCAGTCTTCATTATATTGGTTCATATTAATGAAAATGATAATTAAGATTTTTTTAATAATATAATTATTTAATGTTAATAATAATATAAAATATTATTTTTGTTTTATTATAATGTCCAAAAAAAAATAAAAATGTAAAAATAAATAAATCGTGTATAAATAATTTTCTTTTAATTGAATACTACAATTTTACTGTATTTTACTTCTTGCTTGAATCTACTTTTTGCTACATTGGCTTCCTCTTAAAAGAAAAAAAAAACACCTTTTAATGTCACTTAAATATAAATCACAAATGGTCATCCATCAAGTTTAATATAATAGTTTTTTTTTTTTTTTTTTGGAATGAAGCAAATTCAGACAGGCAGAAGTATCCATGTTTTATCTGAAGTGTTAGTTTTGGTAGCAAGGGGAATCAGCACAAAAGCGAACTTCCCGTAAACTCCCAGCATGCCTCTCTCAAGTCGCATGACTCATTGTTTTGAGTCAGGGTTGCCGTAGCTACTAACGTTTCAGCTTTGAAAGGGCTGCAGAAGAATGCAACCGCATGTGTGATATATCACTGTGGGCGTAAGGCTACTTGGGTTTCTCCATTATGAGAGAAAGAGGGAAGGAGACTGCTTTTCTGCTTTTGTTTGGAGTTTGGAGACATTTTCTATCTACTTTGAGGAAGCCTGTAACACTGACAGTGATTTTAAGAATGTCCACAATGTCCCTGACAGCAGTCTGTGCCTGCAGGTGAAAATACCTCAGAATCACAGAAGAATGCAGAAGAGCCTCGCTCTCGGCGTATCGTCTGCTTTAGAGATTCTTCTAGTCTTTTCTGGGTCTAGTCCAGGATCCAGCCCTACTGATAACAGAATGGGTTGGTATCTTCACATTCTGGACATATATCTTTTAACAAGGCTCAAGAGAACTTTCTAGCTGAGCATTTTACTGAGGCAGATCAGAGCAATAAGTCACAAAATAATATAAGTACGACTTTATATAAGATTTTTTTTTTGTTTGTTTTTAAAGGAAGCTTATAATACTCACCTTTACTGCATTTAGTTTATTAAAATTACAGTAAAATAGTAAGGTTGTGGAATATTATTACTAGTGCTGTCAAAATTAGCACGTTAACGCAGGCGATTAATTTTTCAATTTAATGCGTTAAAAATACAATTGGCCACCCCACTCACAACTGCTGCTTCTGTCTCGTTTTTCTTGACAAGAATTGACAAGAATTACTTAAAAGGGTTGACTTTTTAAGGGAGGCTTTTTAAGACAAGCGAGTAAATGGTACGTGGTATTGGTTTGTGTTCTTAAGTTGAATGGAGAAATCCGTAGCCTGTATCATTTCATATCAAAGCGCGAAAGAAACTACGACCGTTCAATGTTGTAGCTATGTCATTTGTTAAGTAATGAAGTTACCAAAAAGGCAATTAAAGCTGCCTTAAAACTGTGCATGCAAGTATTTTTTATGAGTTACATTTAAGAACATGTTTTCAAAAGAACATGTCTCCCTCGTCCAATACACTCAATTCAACTCGTCAGCTCAGTATTGAGACTTTAAGACCTGAAGTGAGTCAGAAAAAGTACAGAGTTGTGAGGAAATACGTTACATGTCAGATCCGCGTTATGTTCAGCAGCGGTAGCTCTTAAAGTAATAGAGTGTGAATAACCTAATAACAAGTCTGATGTGATGTATGTTATTATAAGAATATGATGTATGTTTAAGAGGAAATCAATAACTTTTGTAGCTTTAAGGATTCGTATGTATTTAATTTAGAATTTAGTGTTTGATAACTTCATTCAAATTCTGTATATTTCCAACTTGCCGAATGGTAAAAGGAAGCTAAATATGACATTTATTATTATGGGTTTATGTGAAGATTGTATTAAGTTTGTTTAAATTAGCTGTTATTTTTTAAAGTCTAATAAATGTTCAAATTGATAGCTCTCAGTTATACTGTAATGCTGAATGACTATATTCAATGGTTAAATGTTAGAGGGGGAAAACTAGAGACATCGGTTAATCTTTTGTTTCTAGATAAATTTGAAGATTAAATGTGAAATTATTGCGATATAACAGTATGTGTAAAAACTTTAATGTTTAGTGGGATTAATCAGGATTAATTTCAGTAAAAAATGTGCAATTAATTTTTTTTAATCGATTGACAACACTAATTATTACTATTTAAAAATATCTCTTGTCTATTTGAATATGAAAAATGTAAAAAATATTTGAAAAATTTTCAGCATCATTACTTGGTGTCATATCAGGCTTTTTTTTTTTTTTTTTTTTTTTTTTTATTTATTAATTATTCATTGGTATAAACCGTTCCAATTGTTGCTCATCCTCTTTGGATTTTGAAGAATAATTGGTGAAATGTCATCACGTCCTCTGTTTCATTACAGTTTTGTGTTCTTTGGCCTAGAGCAGCGTTTCCCATACACAGATGAACAAGTAGGGGTGTGGAGATCATTTTATTCTTGCATGAACTTGAATGACACCCTCAGTGTGAAATATTACAAGGCAGAGATACAATACACAGACACAACGTGTGAACAATTACTGCAACATTCACAGTGTTTCTCACAGCCTGAGTTTGATATAGATGTTCTTCAGACTGTGAGCTGGTTTAAGGCTCTGCAGACTTTAACTTCTTTAGCTATTGGCTGTTAAATAGAAATCTAGCTTAACCAGCCGTTACGGAAAATGAATGGAATATTATCAGATAAGATTAAAGACTTGCAAAAAAAGAAAGAAAATGGGCAGTATACCTAATGTAGTATGTGCATTTAAAGGCTAGTTGTTCACAAACTGTTTGATATTTGTGTAGGTCGTATCAATGCACACACATCAGAAGTGGCACATATGCAGATGTTGCCTGACGACTGGATTCAGAACGTCACCTGTGACTTCAAGTGAGTGAATCTCCATATAAAGTCAATTTTTAATTGTTTAAATAAACTTCAAAAATTCCAATTCCAAAAAGATTTACTGATTTTTTTTTTATTTTTTAAAGAATGTCTACGTTTGACAAATTCTCACAGATTCTCATCTGAAATACTATAATAATGTTTATTTATAATTATTTGTATTATTTTATAATTTATATAATTATTTATTCATTTTAAAATGTATTTTAAATATTAATTTATAGTAATTAATTACATTAATATTTTAAAGTTTTAATGTAATTTAATGTGATTTAATTTTTTTTTTCCAGGCCAACTAGATGTTTAAACACCCTCTACCACTTACTGAAAAAAATCTCATCGTGAGTTTCTTTCACTTTTTTAGATCAATTTTAAAATTGTCACTTTACCATTAGCGCAATTTGCATTTTCTAATGTTAAATCAGTCTTTCAATCTGTCTTTACAAGTATGTAATTCTGCATATTAAGCTAGGATATATGAAAGCATTTTAACATTAAAAATGACATGCATAAGCTTTAGGTATTGAGCCTGTAGTTCAGTATTTGTAAGGATGTGACATTTTCGTTGTTTGCGCTGGAAAGCTTGTGTCATCAGCTACAAATTTCCTTTCAGCTGTTGCAGTGCTGTAATTTAATAAAGGTGTCTTTTAACACCTGCCCCAGATTACAGGAAGGACGATACCTGTTAGTACACAAACCTCGTGAGGGTTTCGTGACCATCTTTAAAGCTAGCGATGAGACCAAGGCTGCTCGCGGGGTGTACCACCTGCAGAACGCACACTGCGGACCCCCAGCTGTGTCTCCAGGGATTCCCTGGGTTCCCCTGGACCCCTCGTGTGTCCTGCCATTTCACCAGAAACACAGCAGGCCGCCCTGCACCTTCCCCCCACGTCCACCCCCTCAGGTATGACCGTCTTTTCGCTTTGAAATGTAGCCTAAAGGTTTGCCATGTGTGCTCCAGACATGTTAAACCTTAGTGCTTATTTGGGAAAATTGGGTTTGAATTTAGCCTGCAGCATACCTTTATACAGTATTTCCAGAGGTGGTGTGGTGTAGTGGTAATAGTTAAAAGTTGGTATATGAATTGCTAGTTTGCATATGTGTGCTCCAGACATGTTGAACTGTGGTGCTTCTGTTGGAAATTTGACTTTGAATTTAGTGTGCAACTTAACTTTTATCCAGTATTTCTTTGTGGTGTGGTGTAGTGGTTATAGCTCAGAGTTGATAAATGGAAGGTTGCTGGTTAGCATGTGTGCTCCAGACATGTTGAACTGTGGTGCTTATGTGAGAAATATTGGTTTGAATTTAGCTTGCAACTTTTCTTACAACCAGTATTTCCAGGTGGTGTGGTGTATTGGAATGTAAAGGGAAGGTTCCTGTTCACATGTGTGGAAATTTGTGTTTGAATTTAACCTGCAACATACCTTTTATCTACTATTTCCATACTAGATTTATAGTTCAGCGCTGGTAACCAGAAGGTTGGTGCTCCAGATATGTTTAACTGTGGTTCTTATGTGGGAAATTTAGGTTTGAATTCAGCCTGCAACTTACTTTTATCATTATTTCCAGAGTTCCAGAGTGTGGTGTATTGGGTTATAAGATTTGGAAACTGATAGGTTGCTGGTTCAAGCAATGATTTGAGCACTTAGAAGCATCTATTTTCAGAGATATATACACCATATACTCAAAGGTATTTGCATATTCACACTCACAGCCAACATAAACAGTCAGAGTGGACACTGATGATGTCTCAATAACATTCCTGCACAGAGTTACCACACCCATTTTGTCTATCAGGACTGTCTGTCATGCTATGAATCTGTTTGAGTAACAGTTGATGGTGAAAGTTACTTCTCTTTAGTAGTTTCTAACTTTTATTTCACTTCATTTCTAAGTTGTTTCTGAGTTATCACAGTAATGGTTGCCATAGCAAACTCGGTTCATACTTACAAAACTTAAAGTAAATTTGGATTGTGGATGTTCTCTTATTCACTGGTCTGAGGCTGTTGCGTCTGGGATACGTGTCGGGACAGGTCATAAAGAGATCACACCCATCCTTCTCTACACTCAGTAACTCTCCTACATCATCACACTGGACCCCTATGAAGCACTGCCTTTGGAAACATGACACTTAAAATTTCATTGAAGCAAAACGTAAGCCAGAACCTGGGAGGTGTGTCGATTGTGTAAACCATTGAGCTTTGTGCTCACACTGTCCTGTAGACACATGCCTACTATAAATGCATATTCTAAGGCATGCTGGGACATTGTTGGTGGATTTACAACTCAAGAGATCTCTGTAATTCTCCAGTTCATGGACGTCCACCATTGGGATGTGAACCAACCTTAAAGGGATACTCCATCCCAAAATGAAAATTTTGTCATTAATCACTTACCCCCATGTCGTTCCAAACCCGTAAAAGCTTCGTTCATCTTCGGAACACAATTTAAGATCGTTTGGATGAAAACCTGGAGGCTTGAGGCTGTCCCATAGACTGCCAAATAAATAAAGTGTCAAGGTCCATAAAAGGTATGAAAGTCATCGTCAGAATACTCCATCTGCCATCAGACATGCAATCTGGGTTATATGAAGCGACGAGAATACTTTTGTAAGCAAAGAAAACAAAAATAACGACTTTATTTAACAATTCCTTTGTCACCAGTGTCCTCTGTGTCTCTCCATATCACCCTATGCTGCGTATGCTCTTCTGTATCATCCACGCCACAAGGATGCGCTGTTTCTACATGTATTTAGCTTTGATTTGAAATAAAACAGCGCATCCTTGTGGCACAGAAGATACAGAAGAGCATACACAGTATACGGTGATAATGATTGACACAGAGACCGCTGACAAAGGAATTAATGAATAAAGTCGTTATTTTTGTTTTCTTCGCTTACAAAAAGTGTTCCTCTTGCTTCATATAACCCAGATTGCATATCTGATGGCAGATGGAGTATTCTGATGACTACTTCCATACCTTTTATGGACCTTGACACTGTTATTTACTTGGCAGTCTATGGGACAGTCACAGGCCTCCCGGTTATCATCCAAAATATCTTAAATTGTGTTCCGAAGACGAACGGAGCTTTTACGGGTTTGGAACGACATAGGAGTAAGTGATCAATGACAAAATTTTCCTTTTATGGATGGAGTATCCCTTTAAGTCTACTTGGATAAACTTCGATACTACTAGGCAAATGGTGTTATACCATGATTTATGAAGTATACATTCTACTTTCTTCTCATACAGGCAAAAGGTGGAACAGGACCTAAGCAACTCCAGGGAAAATGTGCGGTGAGACCGCCACAACCAGCCAGCCAGAATCAGTCAACAAAGAAGCGTAAAAAAGGCAAAAATAAGAAAGCATGGAGAGACAACATGAGAGTTAAGATGATGAAAGACCAGCAAAAAACCCAAACCAGTGAAGGTGGAATTGATGGAAAGCCTTGATTTTGCAAAAAAAATAAAAAATTTGTATAATTACTGTATTCATTATGTTTAAAAGCACTTACTACCCTGATAATATGTATAATGACTTACCATTAAGAACCAAGCTTACATTTCTTCAGCAGGAAATAAAAAATAAATAAATTATTGTTTAATATAACATCTGTTATAATTATTTTGTTAGTGACACACATTCACATTGGACACCCCAGTGTGTTTTGTAACAAAATTATCCGTTTTATGAGAGAAAGATGTGGGTGTGTCGGAGTAGTTAGAGATCCACCTTATGTTCTAATTTGCGTACTATCAATGCTAAATATAATGCAAGACTAGAATTAGTCCATCTCTTTAGAAGCCAATGTTAAAAACAGCCAAAGAACAACTTATTCCAATAGATTTTCAACATGTGCCTTTGTGTGTGCTTTTCAGCCGATATTAAGTTAAAACTTGCACAACTGAAGAGGAGGAAGTGCCACGGTTTTTAGTTGAAGACAGTGCCAAGGAATGTTATGCAGAAGCTGCAACAGCATTTTTAAAGATGTATTAACCTAGAAGTGAAGGTACTGTAATAATGACATTAAAGGCAGTAAACTTAGATGCTATTGCTTACATACAGCGGGTGTTTAAAATAAAATATTTGCACGCAAATAATAACGTTTTAAATGTTTAAAATGAAGATGAAGAGTTTAGTAAAATGAGTGGTTTAAAAACACTGTTTTAGTCTACACAAGGCGGGTCGCATCTTGCGGCCATGTTGAGATCACATGACGAGCTAAATACTATGCACTTTTCCTCCAGTTGCTGAATAAATGAACCATGAGTTAATATACATCAGTAAATAGGATTTTTCTGCAATGGCGTTTAAACTTTTTGCTTTTGTGTCATGTTACATCCACACCAACAGGTGTCAGTATAAAATTCAAGATGACAGTTGTATCTACAAGTCTAACGTAAAAAAAAAAAAATACTTACACATTTTTAGAAACTCCAAGTAAACAACGAGCGAACTGATCAACTTCTCAGCAATACAGAAAAATGTAGCATAGGACGCAATATTGCTATATTTCTGAGATGAAAAAAAAGCATGCTTTAACAGCGCAAAATGATCAAATATAAGACTGGCATCAACTCCAAGGTTCCTCATTTCACTTTTAGTCTCCAACACAGAACCATAAACAAAGTCAGAGAACCAACTTTAAAGATTTGATGACTGAAACCGATAAGCACAATTTCACTTTTACTGTTATTAAGGCAGAGGAAGTTATTAAGCTATTAAGGAAAGTTACTTACTCAATAGCTTAAGTTATCAAGGAAGTTATTAAACTAAGTGATTTTATGATGTAATACAAAACCACTCTCACCTTGCTGGCAGGTGTGTTTAAAATAATCGGATCATAGGCACAGTGGTTTAGCAGAGCATGAATCATAAATTCATGTGCTCTTGCCAAGAGTGTAATATTATGAACTGAAGCAAAACCAGCAGAGAACAACCTCTGCTCAGGTCATGGCCTGTATTGACCTGTTATTCAGCCTTTTGGGTTAAAAAGGGTGTTTTGGTATTTTTGTACACCATACAGACTCGTTTGTAGATCTAAAAACAAGCATTTGCTTCATGTTTCTTTCGTGTTTTTATAATAATGATAATATTGATTTTTAAATAATCATGTTGGTTACTTGTGCAGTTGAGGTGGGATACGGTTAAGGATAGGACCAGGTTTGGTGGTCTGGTTAGGTTTAAGGGTGGTTTAAAGGTATAGGTGTAGGGCAAATTGTGTAATTATAGATGTAACTACAGAAATGAATTACAGGAAGGTATTTTTAAATATAAGTACAATATAAAAACATGTATGTACACAAGTGCATTGTATCAAATATTAATTTAAATGTAAGAATATCATAGTTAAAGACACTTAATATAAAGTGAGTCAATTTTTTTAAATTAATGTTGAATTTTTTTAATGATACTTCTCAGATTTTCATTGAATGGACAATAAACACTAAGACATTAAAAAAAATGCTTCTTTTTTTCAAATACTATTTTTGTGTTTTTTATATACTATTACAGAATGTATTAATATTTTTGAATTAGCATTTAATTTTACATTTTTAGTTTTTATTTTTAGTTGAATTTTTTTTTTTTTTACTCTGTTCATTTTTTATATATATTTCTATTTAGCCCCTTTTATTTTTATTTCAGTTATAGGTTAATCAGTTTTGATACTTCAATTTAAACAGTTGCAAACCCTAGTAAAAAAAAAAAAAGTAATATGTTTAAAATACATTTATTTTATATAAAAGGTCTTTGCACACAGAGTCTGAAATTTTCATATGTGTTTTTTCGTATTCGTCATCCTTTCCTGTCAAAATGCTTGTTACGGATGCGAAAATGGCAAAAATTGAACCTGATCCAATTTTTTTTTCAAAGTTTCGGAGGATGTGTGTAAACGTAATTTGTGTAACGTGAGGTTTTTTTTTTTTTTTGTGTGAAAATTTATTTCTCAGTGTTCACTGACCTTAAGTATTGTTCAAATCTATTAATATATTTCCTGATATATCGCTTGAGACTTACTGACATAAAAATATAATGAAACTTTATTTGGAGTACTTCTTCTGCACAATGCACATTTCTCAATATTAAGCATAAAATGTGTTTTAATATATTTAGACTTTAAAGGGATACTCCACCCCAAAATGAAAATTTTGTCATTAATCACTTACCCCCATATTGTTCCAAACCCCTAAAAGCTTCGTTTGTCTTTGGAACACAATTTAAGATATTTTGGATGAAAACCGGGAGGCCTGTGACTGTCCCATAGACTGCCAAGTAAATAGTGTCAAGGTCCAAGAAAGGTATGAAAGTCATTGTCAGAATACTCCATCTGCTATTATCCGCGCCACAAGGATGCACTGTTTCTACGTGTATTTAGCTTTGATTTGAAAGAAAACAGCACATCCTTGTGGCGCGGATGATACAGAAGAGCATACGCAGCATACGGTGATATGGAGAGACACAGAGGAGACCATTGACAAAGGAATTGTTGAATAAAGTCATTATTTTTGTTTTATTCGCTGTTTTTGTTATATTCACAAAAAGTGTTCCCGTCGCTTCATATAACCCAGATTGCATGTCTGATGGCAGATGGAGTATTCTGACGACGACTTTCATACCTTTTATGGACCATGACACTGTTATTTACTTGTCAGTCTATGGAACAGTCACAAGCCTCCTGGTTTTCATCCAAAATATCCTAAATTGTGTTCCAAAGACGAATAAAGCTTTTATGGGTTTGGAGCAACATGGGGTAAGTGATTAATGACAAAATTTTCATTTTGGGGCGGAGTATCTCTTTAATTATACGGGTTTAGTACACTAAAAGTACAATTGCAGGGTATTTTTATTAAACACATAAATATGTAAATGTATTTGCAGTCTACTTAGCATTAAATAAATATTTATTTTTCACTTTTTCCTTCATTTTTATGTTTCATTTAGTTTTTTGTCAGTTTTTAACATTTTAGTTGATTTGTTTTTATTTCATTTTTAGGTTCAGTATTTTAGTACTTCAGTGTAAGGGAAAATTTGTCATTATTATTGAAGTTTTTAAGTTATTCATTTATATGTAAAAATTCCACAGAAGAAAGTTTTACATGTTTAAAATATGTAAACGACTACCGAATGTTCATTTTCATTTTTGAGTGATCGATCCCTTTGAGATTCTAAGATTAGTTTGAAGTTGCCACTTAAAATTGGTTCACTACCACATACTTCATTTCCCTTCTGAAACCACAGCCACAGTTTCCTACTTCCTATCATACTCTGAGGTTTAAAAATGCTTATAGTGAAGCTCCGCCCCTCGATGCAGAGCCCACCTTCAGGACAGGAGCTCCAGCTCAATGGGCAGGGAGAAGAGCGTCCTGGACCGCCTCTGCTATTTAAGCACCACACCCATCACACACTCCATAGCTAGGATTCTTCTGCACAGCATCTGAGATCTGCTGATCACTCAAGGTAAGCTCAAAACCTTTTCCTTCAGCTGTTAAACCTCTGTATCAAGGCACTTTATTCAAATAAATCAACATTCATAAAGCAAGTTAATGTTCTCTTTTAACTTTGTATGGTATGAAATACAATATATTGTATTAAACTAAACTCCTTTTCTTGTAACACGAGCAATTTTGCATGCAAATCAACAGATTTCTCAAGAAAGGCTCTTTTTTTTAAAGTCTTTAAAACCATAAGGTTGTGAAAAATGACTTAGACATGGATGGATCTGTCTCACTTGCTGTAAGGAATTTTCCCAGCATGCTCTCTCAAGGGTGTGTCTGTTTGCTTAGGTTTTACCAGATGCTGGGTTTTAAAATTACTGTTTACTGGTCTTGTTTTGGTCTAATTACCTAGCAACGGCAACACATCATACGCAATGATTTTTTGTTTTGTGCAAAATTCTGCATTTTAGAGGGAAAACTAGCATGATTTACAAGCATTTGGGTTCTTTTTTTTTATTTTTTGCATTGGAAGTCAATGATTTGATTAGAAGTGAACAGTAACGTAGCAGCAAACTGACCAGAAATGGCTTTTCTTGCAGTATCGCTTTCATCTCACAGTCTATTTTTTGATTTAAGCTTTGTTTTATGACTCATTATGGCAGGATGAGGTAACTTAAGTTTTTCTTAACACAAGATGGGGCGATAGAGTGCTGTTCTCTGAACTGACATGCCCTCTGCAGTTCTGCATTACATAACTCTGTGAAGCATGTGACGGACTCTCAGAGTCTCCTCTGAAAGCTGAGAGTGCTCTCAGTGCAGACAGCCGATGTAAATCAGATGGTTTTGGTTGCTCTCCACAGGAAGTCCAGGATGTCGATGGTACAGGAGTACTTAGGGCAGCTCACTCTGCAACTGGGCGGAGTAAGTTTTCATACAAACCTTATTATATGTATTGAAGATGAACATAATACACTTAACTGAAAAAACAACAACAATACAATTGCAGAGACAAATAAATAAACTATATATATATATATATATATATATATATATATATATATATATATATATATATATATATATATATATATAATGAATACATATATATATATTGAATACATCATCACATTGTTCCTCTCTCTAGGGGGAGCCCACATACCCTACTGTGGTGCCAGAGCCGAACTTTGATCCAGAAAAGGATGCTGCCAGAATCGAGACCGCTATCAAAACTAAAGGTAAGAGAGCAGAAGCGCTGGAACCAGATGTATTTGTGGCGTCTTGTTTAAACCTGTAATCTGATGATGGTTACGAGCCATTAAACAACAATAGGCATTCATGTTTGGTTGTGGGCTTTGTCTTTGTGTACTGTGCTCATAATGAAGTAAAAACAGTCCAGAAAGGGCAGCGGTGGAAGAAGTGAGTCATCTTCCTGTCTGGAAGAGATTGAACCGCGTGTGGAGCCTTTTCAGCACATTTCCTCCCCCTCAACGACTCTGTACTGTGTTCTGCTTTAGAAATATTGCATATACATGAATGATGCTTTTGGAAGATTCAACCTTTTTAACTTACCAAACTGTACAAAAATATTTTTAAAAAAAAATTAAAAATGGCATAATGTCTAAGAATTTGTGATTTT
Source organism: Cyprinus carpio (assembly GCF_018340385.1). Classification (NCBI taxonomy): domain Eukaryota; kingdom Metazoa; phylum Chordata; class Actinopteri; order Cypriniformes; family Cyprinidae; genus Cyprinus; species Cyprinus carpio. Next base: position 16,027,592 of record NC_056621.1, on the reverse strand, counting down.
TATAACATTAAAAAAAAAAAAAACATTTGTTTTTTACCATATTACCTTGGCAATTTTTTTCTTTCTGAAATTTTTTTGTAAAGTGACAATTTGAGCATACATAGAGTAATATTTAGAGGGCCCTACATTTAGATTTAGACCGTTTTTGTTGTTGTTTTTTTTTAACATTATATTGTCAGAAATGTGTAATTTGTCAAATTATTTTGATTTTTTTTACATTTTATTGTAAGGGAAAAATATATTAAATATTTTCTTAAATAAAACTAATAAAAATATTTTATACAAATGTATATAAAATAAATAAATCAAAAATTATATTAAAACATTTTAGACCTATAGATATAAAATCTAATATAAATATTGATAGATATTAAAATCATAAATCTGTAAAATACACACACACACACACACACACATTAGATTCAAAACTACTAAAAAACTTAATAAAATATTATTTAAATGTAAATAATAATCAAATCAAAAATAATATTACACTATATAAAAACATTTTAGACCAATAGATCATTTAAAAAAAAAAAGTATGTACTTAAAAAGTAAAGTGACATTTTGGTTTTTATAAATAAATAAGCAAATAAATAAAACATTATTTGTTTTAGGGGTGGATGAGCAAACCATTACTGATGTCCTCACCAAACGTACATATAACCAACGGCGAGAAATCGCCTTCGCATATGAGAGGAGAGCCAAGAAGGTCAGTATGTACATTAAGTGCTTCTGTATTAACATATCCTTGTCCATTTCTAGTCATAACACTCAATCTTCTCACTTTCAGGATATGATCTCAGCACTGAAGGGGGCGCTGTCTGGCTCTCTGGAAACGGTCATCCTGGGCCTCATGAAGAGCACTGCCCAGTACGACGCCTCCGAAATCAAAGCCTCCATCAAGGTGAACGGAATATGAATGACTTTGAATTGAATTTTTATTGCGTAGATGAAATGGGAGTGAAATCTAGACGGTCAGAAACAAAATGTCGGTGTGTTTGCAGGGTCTGGGAACAGATGAAGAGTCTCTGATTGAGATCGTCTGCTCTCGAAGCAATGCTGAGCTCATGGAGATCAAGAGAGTCTACAAAGAATGTGAGGATGGGAGTATTCAAGTGCACTTATTAGGAGCACGAGGCCGTGATGTAAACTGTGTGTCTCACTGCAGTGTTCAAGAAGGACCTGGAGAAGGATGTGTGTGGAGATACTTCAGGAGACTTCGCTAAACTCCTGCTGGCTCTGGTTGAGGTGGGGTACCTGTCTTATGTGTGCTTTAACTTATATGTGTCGGAATTAAGATCCTGAGTATATTTGTCACTTCTCAAACCATGATGGACACACGACTACGTTCCACACTAGGCCAAGAGAGCCGAGCCCAGCTCCGTCGTTGACTACCAGAAAATCGATGAAGATGCCAGAGTGAGTTCTTGTGGTTTTTCTCTCACTGAAACATTAATGAATCAATATCTGAATGTAACATTTAGAAATCCAGCATTTATTAGAGCAGCAGTGTTTAAAAAAACTCTAATCCTAAATATTAAACATCAGTTAATAAACTTTTTTATGTATTTAATTGCTAATATATATTCATTAATTTTTTATATAATTACATAAAAATAAAACTACACGCATACTACATAAAACATTCTAAATGTAATTTATACTATTTATTTACATTTTAAAATGTTTGAATTTGTTTTAAAAATATAAAATACACACACATACGTCTAATGAAATATTATTTGTTTATGAATTAATATATATATTATTCATTTATTAAGTGCAAGATGTATAAATTATATATTTATAACAATTACATGTTATGTATATATGTATTTGCACTAAGTATATATTAAACCTTTTAAAATGATTTATATACATTAATTCATATACAATTTAATCAAATTATATATTTATTGAAATGTATTTTATACACTATTTATTTATATTTACTTTATTTTTTAAATATTCACTTTTATTCAATTATATTCAAATACTCAGTTATACTTACAAAAAACTAACCATTTAATTATGCAAAATGTATATAAATTATATATTTATAAAAAATATTATTATTCATGTATTATTTATATACTATTATTTTTCATTAAGTAAATATTAAACTTTAAAATCTCTCTCTCTCTATACATTTATTCATATATAATATAGAAATATATATATATAAATAAATTGTATATTATTTATATTTAGTTACACTTGATTTGAATATTAATAATTAAATATAAATAACTTTTAGAAAATATAATTATAATAAATATATAATTTTTTTAAACATTTGTTTACTTATATATAATAAATTATAAAGAAATGACTTCTTTATAGAAATGATTTATGCATATTCTATTTATGTACAATATTTCAATATTTGAAATCTGCTGTGCAGGCCCTGTTTGAGGCTGGAGTCAAGCGAAAAGGCACTGATGTGAAGTGCTGGATCTCCATCATGTCCGAGAGAAGCGTTCCTCACCTCCAGAAAGGTTTGTGAGCCTTTTAACCCTTCCTTTCATCTCATAAGATAACCGCACGCATATTATTATTATTAATGAGATTTTGTGTTTTCTTTTGTAGTGTTTGAGAGATACAAGAGCTACAGCCCCTATGACATGCAGGAGAGCATCCGCAAAGAGGTGAAGGGAGATCTGGAGATGTCCTTCCTCACCTTGGGTGAGACTTTTCTTTGAAGACCCCACGAAACTCCCCTTTCCTTCCAGTGTTGATGTACATCCTGTTGAAACAGGAAGTCAGAATGGGATATGGCGACGTGCTAGTCTGTTATTGCACAGCTAGCCATTAGCCTTTCTTTTACAAAAACGAACCGTGCTTTTATTTATACTAAAAGTTTAGTAACTTATTTTTTATTTAGTGTATTTAATAATTAATGAACATTAATATTTTGGTCCGCTTTGCTGAAAGAGATCTATAAATGTTAAGTTTGTCAGCCCATGTCAGCAAATATGTTCTAGTTTAAAAGTTTGGGAAAGCTACGATTAACTCAGCAGCCGAATCTAATCTCCACAACTTCTCTTCCTCAGTTCAGTGCTTTGAAAACAGACAGCTGTATTTCGCCAACAGATTGCAAGACGCTATGAAGGTAAAAGACGTTTCAGCTACTAACAGTTTTTATTCTTTCATGGGCTTGGGAGAAAATATTCAAAGGATCTGCTGATGTTTCAGACGTCTTGCAGTGGAATTGCATCAGCCAGTTCTCTTTTAACGTTGCGGCGTTGTGTCTTTTAGAGCAAAGGAGCGAAGGAAAAGGTTCTGACCCGGATCATGGTGTCCCGATGCGAGGTGGACCTCAAGAAGATCAGACAAGAGTTCAAGGCTCATCACGGGAAGTCTCTGTACCAGACCATTGCAGTACGTTCCCGTAATATTACTGTATGCCAATGTGTACAACTGATCCTATGTATTGATTTATATCTGTGTTTAATTTTCTCAGGAGCACACAAAGGGAGACTACCAGAGGGCCCTGTTGAACCTGTGCGGTGGAGACGATTAAGAGCACGTGAAGGACTTGAGCTCAGAACAGCTCCAGACGTGGATCTCCTGTGCCTGGCCTTCAATATAGACCCTACCCTGCTGCAGCATCCTGTACACACGCACTCACTTAGACCGGAAATAACCTCGTGTTTCCTTTAAGAAGGATTGCAAAATAAACAGAGTAAGAGCTAAATGTGCCTTATATGGTTTCATGGGCCTGTCAAGAAAAAAACAAGTGAATCTGCTGATATTAGTGCCTTTCTGGAGTTCTTGCACAAAGAACATTCACTTCATTCACAACATGCACTTGTAATTTTACCCCTTTTCTATACAACTAAATAAAACAAAATAAACCATTAATCTCTGCTTCATTTATTTTTTTATTCTTTTTCAGTCTTTCTTTCTTTCTTTCTATGAAAAGCTTCTAACAATTTTATTTTTTTTTTTTTTTTGTTTTTATTTTATTTTTTTTTTAAAACATCTCAAAAATTATTTGGTCACTTAAACAACGTTTAACATTTATAATATTGCTTGCTTTATCATTTAAAATGTCTTTTTGTATTGATTAAAATATGTTTGTATTTACTAAAATTACTAGAAATTAAATAAATTAAAAGAAATAAATTTTAAAAGTTTAAAGATGAATTAAAACAATGCAGGTTGATCGTATTACAGTAGTTTTTTTTTTTTTTTTTTTTACATATCTAGCTGTTTGAATATTTTTTTATGTGTACATATATATATATATATATATATATATATATATATATATATATAGTGATTACTGAATTTATGTAAATAAATATAAGATAGAAAATGTATTATTTAATAAATTATTTATAAAAGTACAAAGAACGAGTATGTTTTTAAATGTCGCATGTTTGCACTCATTTAATTAAAAATATCATTTTAAAAGTAAATAATAATAATGAAAAAAAAATTATTTTATTATATTTTACCTAATAGAATAACATTCACAAATATTTCTTTTTTTTAAATAAAAATTGAATAATAATATCTTAAAATACTATACAAATTAAAGATATTTATTAATCATTTTAATTATTAGTTCATTAAAAAATTATTTCATTCAATCATTAAAACATTATTTCATGAAAACTTTATTTAAAATGATTTATTAATCATTTATTTTGACTTGAGTGCTGTGTTTAAAGAGTACTACTTACTACCTTTTTCCCCACACACCATAAAGTCTTAAACCATATGAATGAACATTAATTCATATCTATTGCTTTATCACTCAAAACGTCTTCCTGTTTTGCTTTAAATGTGTTTGTGCCCATTTAATTTAAAATATAATTACAAAAAAATACTACTTAGTTTATATTTTATCTAATGGAATGACGTTCATAATTTTTTAAGTGGGCCTTAACTTTTCAAACTGATAGCCAAGAGGTGCTAGGGGATCAATTGCGAATTTTAGATTAAAAAAAAAAGAAAAGGCATTTTGGACCTTTGTTTATAGTGAAAAGAGCTATACAAGTGAATTTTATTTATGAAAAGTTTTAATTTATAATAATTGTATTTCATTAAAAATAAAAAAAATGTTTTTGATTTATTTTAGCTTTAGAACCATATTTAAATAATATATAGTCTTATTTATTTTTTTATTTAATTATTTTTACACACCATAAATGAGTCCCATATTTCTGCCTTTGTATTTTTTACGAAGGAGGTCCCTCACAAGGGAATCACCAAATATGGGGTGGTATTTCGCATCAAAAAGTTGGTGAACCCCTTGCCAAATTCTTTCTGGGCTTCTGCTAGTTGTATAAGTTGTGTGTTGCACTTCAACTGTATTTCCACTAGAGAGCGACAGAGCCACAGGCTCCAGAAACCATCTGCAGCTTGCTCTGGGATTACTTTGATGTTTGCCACTGCCTTTTTAATGATTCTTTTTTCTTCAATAACAAATACTTCATGTTTGATCTCCCCTGGAATTAACATATTTTATCCCTTAATTTTAAAAGAAATTAAAAAGTAGTAACTTACACATTAGAGAGCGTTTTCCTGCTGTTTGAGATTCTGATTTAAATACGCTTTACATGCATGCATCACATAAAGGCTTTAATTACAAAACACTTTCCCAGACTGGATACTTGATGGACTCGAGCGTCGTATTTTACCACCCAATCATTTCCATGATAATAATCACCCTCAGCATATTGACACGCCTGAGCCAGTCCATTCATTTCACTACATAATCGGCCAACGACTCAATGTCATTTAGATCTGAGGTGCCTCTCTGGACCTGCTTTATGGGAGCAATAAAATTGTTTTCACGCTGCCTCCTCCTGCTCATTCTTTGGCGAGGCTTTATTTAGATGTTTTAATCATCAGTGTGTTTTGCTGTGTTTGTTTGGTGCTAATTTTTTAATTAAAAATGTTAATTTAACCTCCAGCTAACTTGATTAGCATACCAGAAAGAGGTTCCTCCACTAGATCTTTCCCCTGTTTAGCTTGTGGTCTCTGAGGGTGAGATCCGCTGAAGAGTTGACAATGCATTTCTAACGGCCCCAGCAGGCCTCATTCCTTCAGAGAGAGAAAAACCTAATGAGAAAGAAACGTTTTGAGGAGGAAGATAGGAATTAAAATGAAAAAGGGCCTAGATCTCTCACCTCATAAACATCTTGATCTGGACGGACATTGTTTTCACATAGATGATGTTTCCCACATATAGAAAATAATGCATTGAGAGAAACAGATTATTTATTATTTACTTAAAAATGTTAAAGGTATAGAATTTGTTGCATGGCATCAGCTACATTATAATAAAATATAAATATAAATATATTAAAAGATGAATTAAAAACAATGCAGGTTGATTGTATTAAAAATTAGTGCATTTCTAGCTGTTTTAATATTTGATAACATTACATCTTTACTTTATATGCCACATTACATAAAAATGCATACTTAAAAGATGTGCTTTTATTTACCAAATATACAGAAATAAAATTTATGCATTTTAGATGTGAGAATAAAAATTGTGTGTGTGTGTGTGTGTGTGTGTAGGAAACAGAAACTATGCAAACAAGTATAATAAATAAATACAAACTAAATTGTTTATAAAAGTACAAAGAATGGGTGTATGATTTTAAATGTTGCACAGAAAAAAAGTTTTTACAGTATTCCTGTAAAAATATTTTACCATATTATTAAGCTACCAAAAAGAAAGAAAAAAAAAGTTTACTTGAAAGATAATCACACTTTTTGAGATAAGTATGTACTACAAAAAATATTTTTCTAAACCATAAATAAAAGAAAGATTACTAGAGTAGGCTTACCTTTACTGTTTTTTATTTTATTTTTCAAGAATATACCCTTTTTTTAAATTATTAATTTAGTATTTAATTCAGTAAGTTATACTTGCCATTCTTTGCAATTGTTTATGGGATTTACTAAAAATTGTTTCTACAACATTTTCTTTTTCCAGTTTAAAAATGAACCACTGTACTCCACTCGAGGACAAAAATTCCTTCTAAAGTTTATAAGCCTTAAAATTTATTATCATTTTGTGATAATATTGATGAGGACATTACCCCTTTGTGCTGTTTTATGTTTATTGCCAATAAAAGATAAAATACAGAGTAAAGGGGGTTAAAACAGTATTTTGCAAAGCAGGCCTGAGATTTACATCCAGGTCCAGTGACAGATTAATTTCTGTGTCATAAAGAGGAGAGTACCTCTCATATTTTTTCCGTTTTATGTGGATGTACAACATGCTGTTCTTCTCGGAGCCTGGCCCACCGGGACCCGCGCTGAATCCAGAGGGAACTCTCTCCCGGATTGAAACGACGCAATTTAGCTCGGCAAACGCCGGCATTCAATCATTCAGATAAGACCTGGAGCCCATGAATGTCAAAGGGAGACCACAGCACCAACAACACGCCAAATGACTGACGTTTTCAAATGGCAAGTGGTCAAAAATATGATTACAGTAATCTAAGTGTTCAGCCAAGGGGATTTGTCTGAGGATCTCAAAGTGAAAACAGTATAATAGCCTATGTAGGCCTGTTTTCATAACGTCCCATTCACACAAACAGTGATTTAGTAGCGTCAGTAAAATTCTACACGCCCTGTAAATGTATCAAGTGATACTGTTTTTGCATTGCTACTTTATCTATTCCATGTTTATTCTTACCTTTTATAGGTTTAGTTAAAGTAATTTGCTATACTATTGCAAATTTAGCCTCGGTCGCGTCATTTTAAGTAGGCTATACTTAATTCTTTGACGCAAAAACTTAGCATTTTTCTATCTGAACAAAGCCTTTCAAAGTAGGCCTCCATTTATAGCGTGAGCAAACACAGGCAACTCTACACACTACAAAGTTATGACTGATAAAAATGTATTTGTAGGCTACTTTTTAGCAACCGTATCCAACTAACAAAAATGAACTATAAAGAAATGTTTTTGTGCTGATGTTTTAAATTAATCTGACCAATAAGTGTTACTGGATAATCATTTGTTCATAACTTTAAGAGAACCTTTCCAAAACATAGGTAAAGGTCATAGAATGTTTTCTCTTAACTGGCTTTGTGTATTTTTGCAACTTTGGAGCCCATACAGTGAGTGATATTGTACTAGCGTAATCATAGTGGATAGTACACATGCATTTGTTGCTGCCATAAAGCAATTGTAGAATTTCGTACCCCCTCACCGAACTTATATCCTCCAAAAACAGACATTTGGGAGGGGTGCAGAAAAAAAATGGAAGCCTTTTGCCTTGATAGAAGTCAGTTTATCATCAATTATTTTGAGCCTGATATTTCATGTAGATCCTGCCGCGATTATCTACTACATTTAGAAAACTTTATAAATACTACTGTATACTGTGGCAATGGCGAACATAGTATGCTAGCTTTTCTGTGAGTAGCCAATGAAACAGCACTCGGTTGATTTGTCGCTGTACAGTTCTCCTTGTGAATGCCCCTTAAGAGAGCACAGCTGTTCAGACACTAGCAGACGGCAGTCCTGATTAAGAAGCTATGTAATACAGATTTTGTCCTCTCTTGTCGTCTGCATCGATGCCCATGGCCTGCCTGACTACTTGTGCAGTGCTAAGTATTTAATTATGGACTAGACTGGGGAAGTTCCTAGTCATAATTGGAAATAGTGTGCATGCTTATCAGTATATTTGTGTGTATGTGTGTGATCCCATGTCCTCCAGCTAGCAGTCTTGCTGCCGTCTTGTACTCTGGAAAACTGTATTTCCACAGGCTAGGCCAGAAGAGCTACTCTGCATCCTCACCAGCTACCTAAAACACAAGCAGTCTGAGAGCACCAGAGTTTGATTAATATTTCCTTAATTCTCATTATTTTCTATTTCGGAGGTCTCGGCTGTCCCGTGGGTTCATTAGTGGTGTAGTCAGAGGTGCGTATGGTAAACACCGACCCCAGCCTCTGTACTCTACCCTCTGGGCAGACGGGCTCCGCTGAAGGACTGACGTGTTGAGAGGTGGCCCGTCTTCAGCAGACGCTCTCTCTGGATGGGAAGACGGGGTTGGTGCCTTTGGTGTTGTCATGACAGCTTCCTTTTATGAGGCTCAAACTCAGACAACAGAGGAAGTCATTCTGTCACTACGGCACAGGCTAGGAGTGAAACAAGAGCACTGAAAAACACTGACGACCTTTCTGTCTCTGTTTAATGTTGCTGGCTGCTTTTAATGAATTACTCATGGATGCATTTTCGTCATTTATAAGTTCAAATGAGGAAATTAGCTATCTGTTCGCATTCTTGTTTTCCTCAATGGCAGTTGCTTGGCTGGCTAATGCAGCCCTGAAATTATTTGACCTGGATGCCACCATTTTTATTTTTTGTGCCAGTTATCTGAGGCATAAATACCATGTCACTGATCTGTAGTTGGGTCAAACATTAAATTCCGAAACATAACAAGGAAGTAGCTTCTTATTTATACTTGGTATCACATGTAAATATGACACAAACCGTGGAAGTTGAGTGATTAGATTTACGCCATTCGCTACAAACTTTCTCTCTTTATGTTGATTATAAATACATTATGTGATATTATTTATATTATAGATTAGTGTTTTGACCTTCCAAATCATCATCTTCCAACTTGACAAATCGGTAACTGTGCTTGGTCAATCGTAATTATTGAAGGGCATGTAATGCTTTTTAGAGCCACTATTGGAATAGCTACTAAAATATAATAATTTTATGAATTGTTTTATTAGTAATAAAATTTTATTTTCTTGGAATAAATGTCTACTTTTAAATTGTTATAAATATAAAGATGGGTGTATATATAATGGGTTTAGTTACAGTATCTAACTAACTTAAGCTAGCCAGCTGAACTGTGAGTACATAGACAGAATTTTTAAAGATGCAGTAAAAGGGAAAATCAATTCATTTTTCATTTCATGCCGACTTCAGAATCTAAAACGTAGATAGCAATATTATGCTTCCTTTCCTTAAATTCAAATTTCTTTTGTGGATAAGAAAATCCCAAAGTGCACTTTTAGTAGCTCCTTGAAAAAAAAAAACATTCAAAATGCCGGACAGCGAAGAGACATGCTGATTGTATTCAGGGCTTAAAAGTATCATTTATGTATTTTTTTTTTTAAACTAAAATTTGATTTAGCACTAAAATACTATGTGTTTTTCATGAGAATATAGTGTTATTAGCTTAGCAACATGCTAATGTCAAACTCCGATATAAATAAATAAGTCAGTGCTATAATTTACATTTTGGTTATTATGCTGCCTTAGATTATAGTATGCCGTATACAGCAAGAATAGCCGCTTAGTAGACACATAAGGAAATGTCTAGTGTATATTATAAAATAACTGTATTTGCTGGTGTAATAGAAAAACACACAAACAATTGTTTGCATATCTATTAATTGAAGAGCTCCACCAAATATATTAACTAACACAGTGCCGGCAAACCACAATATATTACTTTAACCAAAGAAAATGGCTGGAAACACGAAGTTGTCTTGATATGCTGAACAAAGAAAGGGCGGGATCGCTGGATTCCTTCAGTCAGTGTGATCAGCAGTATGTACTGCTTTAGGCCTGTCTGTTTGAGGACTGCTACAGGGAGCCCCGTCTTTCTCCCCTGTGCGCTGACGCTTGTGGCAAAGCCTGGGTTCATCCTCTCTCCTTCTCCAGCTCGCTCTGCCTCAGCCTATTTTCACGCCCCGAGCAGTGCTATAGCAGCGTTACTACACAGAGAAGACTTGGAGAAAAGAGTCTGTTTTCCAAAGGTTTGCAAAACAACAGAGAAGCCTGTAAGTGTTGTTTGGACTGGTTGAAATTGTGCAGAATTTTGCAAAAGGCTAAACAAAATACTATATTTTTGAGTCCATAAATCCATTTTTAAAGTAGACCCTTTTTATAAGCAATATAATATTCTGTTTAATGCCAGAAATGTTAAAAAAAAGTAGTTAACCAGTTTTTATTTAAACTTTTATATTTAAACATATTATATATTTGAAAAAAAAAAATTCTGCTTAGTCCAAGTCTGTTGTTTCACGAACATCTAGCAAACCATTTTGTCATATTAGAACAAAACAATGAAACATGAAATAATAATACAGAGAAGACAGCTGTAGACTGGCACAATTGTCATGGTCATTAAGTATATAAAAATGATCATATTTGATAGCAAAGGTTTGTCAAATGGTATAACTGATCATAACTGAAAAATATGTATTTTTGAATAGAATGATATCTAAGGATTTTAGAGAACATTTGTCATTACTTTTTACTTGACAGTTATACCACTTGACATGTTAGAGTCACAGTGTTGTTATTGTCAAATAATTTAAATGAAGCTGAAATAAAATGCAAATATCACATGAAAACTTCCAAGAGTTAAATTTAGTAATTTAATATACAAAAATTACTGAAACTAAAACTGAAATAAAAACAAATGAAAGGTCTATAGAGACATTTCAAAAATGACAAAAGTACATACAATTACTAAAACAAAAATATAACAATAAAATCACATGTAAGCACTTTAAAATGGATTTATAAAACATTTTACTTTACATCTTGAACATTGTTACTTGTGATTTGTGTTTCATTCAGTTTTCTGTTAAATAAATCAATAATAATTACTGATCGTCTACATACAGTAGTGTGAAAGATTTAGCACATTCTGGCACACAGATTCTTGGTTTCTTTTTTTCAGTTTGGTGTGTGCTGGTCATGCGGTGCAGTCAGTGGCGCAAAGCCAACCGCGCTAATCATGATTGTCCGTGAAGTGGCTCTAATCATCTGTTCAGCTGCCACGACTCTCCGGCTTGTTTGTACAAGCCAGCGACTGTGTACAGACAAGATATTTGTAATCGTAACTTCTTGAGAACCGGTTAAGGCAAACATTACGGGAGGTTGCATATTAATACAAGCTTCTTCACTATAAAACAGACACTGTTCCTGAGTGATTCGGGGTTAATGAGGGGAGGCTGGAAAAACACGTTTGCTTCTAGAGTCAGAGTTTAATCAAAAAAGATGGCTGCAGTGGTTTTTGTTTATTCAGTCCTTTTAAAATGGGTCTTGATATTAAGAATAATTTTTGAACAGACAATATAAGCAGAAAAAGGTAATCTCACAGGTCATTCAGCATAAGATATGTCATCCTATTAATTTAATAAATCATGCTTTGCATGACATTTGTGACCCTGGACCACAAAACCAGTCTTAAGTGTCAATTTTTTGAAATTGAGATTTATACATCTTCTGAAAGCTGAATAAATAAGCTTTCGATTGATGTATGGTTTGTTAGGAGGACAATATTTTGCCGAGATACAACTATTTGAAAATCTGGAATCTGAGGGTGCAAAAAAATCAAAATATTGAGAAGATCGCTTTTAAAGTTGTCCAGATGAAGTTCTTAGCAATGCATATTACAAATCAAAAATTAAGTTTTGATATATTTACAGTAGGAAATTTACAAAATATCTTCATGGAACATGATCTTTACTTAATATCCCAATGATTTTTGGCATAAAAGAAAAATTGATCATTTTGACCCATAAAATGTATTGTTGGCTATTGCTACAAATATACCCCAGCGACTTATGACTGGTTTTGTGCTCCAGGGTCACATTTATGCTATGCTAAAAGGTGCTCTGAATCTTTGTATTAAAAAAATAAAAAAAATAAAATTATAAAATAATTTTAAAAGGTATCATATATAAAAAAAAAAATACTAAACATATATTATAAATGATATTATTTTAATTTATTTAATAAATACAATTTTGCAATATAATTTACTAATTATATTTTATATTATTTAATATACACATTTAATTTTATAAAGAAAAACACAACCTCCAACTTTCAGTGTCGAAAGTCTCCTTGTGTTTCTGCATGTGTGAATTTTACCATCTGCCATTGAACCTCTAACCTGTGAATGCAGTCGGACTGGGCCAAAGGGCTTTTAATACACGATTGTCACGCTACCTTAATCCTGTCTCCTGAAGACGGGCCGTTGCCAGTGTCCTTGTGAGGCCATGCGCTAGACTGCTTTAGCCATTCCCACACACACACACACACACACACACACACACACACACACTGCAATCCCGTCATGCAAAAGATGGAAATCGGCACCACATCCACTCAAGCATGAACCAAATGTCAGCCGCAAGCCAGTGAGAGAGAAGAGTACTGCTATTAATTAGTCCACTGAAGAAAGATTTCGTTTTTACCTGTATAACACACAATCATGAAGATCTCCTTATCGCTGTTGATCTGCTGGAGTCCTTTACAGGATACAAAATATAGAGCGTAATATACTTGCTTACTTTGAGACTCAGTATTTTTGACTGGTCATTTGTTTTTTAAAGAATATATTTATGTACTACACATGCTCTCTTGTAAATGTATGGAGTAAGTTCAGTTGTAGAATTCAGTTGTCATTCTGTTTCTAATCTAATTGTGTTTGAATGTTAAACCAATTACTACAAGCTACTACAGTTTAGCTCCAAACTGGACTGACAACTGAGTTCTGCTGCTGTGTGAAAGTAGCTTTCTAGTCAATGGTTCAGTGCCTTTATAGCACTAGTGTAGCTGTCAAAATGTTTTTGATTTTGATTGTGTAGCTAGCTTACATTTACATTTAGTCATTTTGCAGATGCTTTTATCCAAAGCGACTTACAATTGGGGAATACATCAAGCAATTTTTCTTAAAGGGGCAAACAGACACATGAAGTGCTCTTAATACCAAGTTTCAGGCATTGTTCAAATAAGTACAAGCTAGAAAGAGAAGGAAGAAATAAAGAGAAAGAAAGTTTTTTTTTTTTTAAATTTAACTAAGTATGTAGTCAAGTAGCTAATATGCAATGCTATCTTACAACCAATTTGTACGTATTTTACGAGGTTCTTCAAATTCATATGACCTCAATCGTGTGATTTTGTACGATTTCTCTAGACCCCAGTGACAGGTAGGTTTAGGGACAGGGTTAGGGGTAGGTCATTCATACGAATTCATACGAATTGGGGAACTCGTAATATACATACGATTTAGCAAAAGTCATACGAATTTGTACGAATTAGCCAACTTGTAAAATACGTATAAATTGCCATGAGATCGGGTTGTAATATGACATGGTTTTGCTATTTAAAAGTTTGGTGTCTGTAAGATTCCTCAAGGTTTTTGAATGCACCTATGCTCGCCAAGACTGCATTTATTTGATCAAAATACAGTAAATGAGTAATACTGTGGAATATTATTACAATTTAAAATAACTGTTTTCTATTGTAATATATTTTAAACTGTAATTTATTTCTGTGATGTAAAGTTGAATTTTCTGCATCATTACTCCAGTCTTCAGTGTCACATGATCATTCAGAAATCATTCTAATTTGCTAATTCGCCGAAACAGTTCTTATTATTATCAGTGTTGAAAAGTGTAACATATTTTTTAGAAAACGTGATAATGTTCAGCATTCTTTGATGAAAAAGAATGTTCAAAAGAACAGCATTTATTTGATATATATATTATTAAATGTCTTTACTGGTACTTTTAATAAATTCAAAGCATCCTTGCCAAATAAAAGTATTAATTTCATTATTTTAAATAATATATTAAATATATTACTATATTAGAAAAAAATATATATTACCGCTATGTCCTCTACTTAGCAAGTCAGTGGTGCAAGATGTCAAAGTTTGAATCCAAAATTACCTTACTTTTTTTTTTTTCACAATGACTGCAAAGTTTTGAAAAAGTATCTGTTAATTCATTGCTACTTGCTGTATCACAACTCTTTGAAAAGAACAAGGGGATTGGGCGGGAGGAATCCATGGCTGACAACACGTTTCCCGTGTGACACTTAACCTGTGGAGCTTTCGGATTCTCTCTGATCATTCAGTGTTTGGTACATGTTAATTAACCCTAGGGCATAGTAGAGCGTTACAGCTTTGAAGAAGAAAATATCAGAGACATCAAGAGGTGAGATAAAAAAGGATGAGACAAAAAATATCTTTATCACAAGCAGTTGTTTTAATGCACACTCGGCTCACTGTATTCTTTACTGGTTTGAGGAACGGGCAGTCAGTATGTTTGAAAGCACAATGTTCTTGAAGGTACGTTGCAAGGACATAGAATGGAAAGCACAAGGGTTTGTGAAAGTTGTACTTCACGCAACCAAATGTTGTTCCAATAAACTTTGATGCAGACATCCAGTTACCAATTTTTGGAAACCAGTTTTGCTGTATTTCCATTTGACTTCCTCAAAATGCATCACTATACATCAAACTCTCTGTCAGAGCTTTGTAAGTGCCCTTAAACGTAGCCTGGACATACTGACCCTGCCTGTGTTGCTCTCAGCAATGGAAATGTGTCTCAAAACATGGTTCCTTGCCTACAGCCATCACACAAAATATGCAAGTATTTGACTGTTTCTTCTTCTTTGAAGACGTTTGCAGACGTGATGCCCTTTTCCCCCACCTGAAAAACTCAAAGCAAACTTTCTTTTTCAGAGAAGGGTACGCAGAGCTGCATTGCTGATAGTCCACACATCAACTAGAAGTTGTGTGTTAAAGGGATAGTTTGCCCAAAAATGAAAATTCTGTCATCATTTACTCCCCTCATGTTGGTCCAAAACATTCTTTCTTCTGTGGAACATAAAAGAAGGAATTTGGATAAAACTTTGGTTTCCAGAATTCTTCAAAATATCTGCTTTTGTATTCTGCATAAGAAAGAAAGTCATACAAGTTTGGATCAGCTCGGGGGTGAGCAAATGTTGACTGAAGTTTAATTTTTTTGGGGTGAACCTTTAAAAGCTAAAAAAAAAAACACTCAGAAGACCTTAACAATCGAAAACCTAAGCAACTGCACATCAACATGATAAAATTCAATGCCCTACACTATTCTGAAAAACAATAGCAATGTTCTGGCAACCACCTACAGCACCCTAATATTGCAATGGAGATTTTTTTTTTTTTTTTTTTTCAGTAAATAAACATGTAATGATGAACTTTAGAGAAGGTGATTCAAGATGGCAGGTTGAGTGTTTGGAAGAGATCTCTGCTTCATCTGTAATCTCTAGAAGGGATGGGAGTGCTTATGAGACCACAACACACGGACGGCATCACCTGCAGGTGAAGTCTGGAGGAGGACTGATCAAAGCGCTGCCCTGGGATACACACACTGATCCTGAACCAGCACATTTCAAAATGGCTACCAGCTCTTCGTTCTCTGGAGAACCCAGAGGAAATGGAAAGAAATGGGTTTAAACACATGTTTTCCTTCTGCTCTTTTCAGAAAACTGTCAGGAGGAGACAGCAGAAAGTGTCTTCTACTTGTGAAAACTCTTATGGCTGTTTCATATGACAGAAATCGGCATGAAAATACACTTTTATGCTGGATGAATAAAGGTAATCACCAAAGATCTCCCCAAAACATCGCCCTGTCCATATCATAGACAATGAACACAAAGAAGTCCATTTAAGAGATTTGTCATGCCAGCTTGTTGTCAAAATTAGCCTGTGGCAAATTTACACGCTCCAAAAAGTTTATTTTTTGTTCAATTAAATGCTTTTCAATGAAATGTGTGAATATATACAGGTATATATATACATATCAGAGCTTGAGTTGAAGCTGCTTCATCAATCTCATTATCAGTGGACAGCAAGCCAAATAAGTTTACACACAATTTCCTAAAAAATTATATGGGCAAACAAACTTGTTAATTTATTTTATACAGTTATATTTCCAGAAATACCATTATAACGGTAAATTACAAACCTTTATAGAGAAACCCTCCAAGGTTGTTGATCGATGGGATAAGCTTATTTTGAAGCCATGAGCCTGCATTATTTCAACTAATTGGAAATAAAAAAAACTCTTCTACAGTATAGAGCAGAGAATGTCCACCAATCAGAGAATCACAAGAAGAAAATTGTGCCAAATAACATTTAAAGGGATACTCCACCCCAAAATGAAAATTTTCTCATTAATCACTTACCCATATGTTTTCTGTATCATCCGCGCCACAAAGATGCACTGTTTCTACGTGTATTTAGCTTTGATTTGAAATAAAACAGCGCATCCTTGTGGTGCAGATGATACAGAAGAGCATATGCAGCATACGGTGATATGGAGTGACACAGAGGAGACTGTTGACAAAGGAATTGTTGAATAAATTCATTATTTTTGTTTTCTTTGCTTACAAAAAGTGTTCCCGTTGCTTCATGTAACCCAGATTGCACGTCTGATGGCAGATGAAGTATTCTGACGACAACTTTCATACCTTTTATGGACCTTGACACTGCAATTTACTTGGCAGTTTATGGGACAGTCACAGGCCTCCCGGTTTTCATCCAAAATATCTTAAATTGTGTTCTGAAGATGAACAAAGCTTTTACGGGTTTGGAACGACATGGGGGTAAGTGATTAATGACAAAATTTTCATTTTGGGGTGGAGTATCCTTTAAGTGCTCCACTCCCATGAAGTTTCTCTAAAGTATTGTCATTGTAATGTTTTTAATTCGATTATGACATTCACAATGCTTAAGTTAGTTCTTCCCTCATTCAAGCTGTGAAGTATCCAGTTTTGTGTCTTTGAATTTTTCCCTGCTTTTTTAATATTTCAAAGCAAAATTTGTCATGTTATGATTTACCTCACAGCTGGCTGGTTTTGTTAATAGCTTATAACTCTTTATCAAAGACTTTATCAAAGGAAAATTACTTCTAGAACTATGGGCACACTTGCTTTACCGCCCCAACTTCCTGTTTCAGTAGGAAGTATGTAAACACTGGAAAGTAAATGTGTTTGGGCTGGAATTTTGTTGTGGTCTTAAATCTCATTTACCTTTCTTGCTTCATAATTAATCAACAAACCCACAACAAGGGGTAAAATATGGGGAAAAAACAGAAGCATCACCAGTTTTGTTTTCCTGTCCCGAAGCGGTATGCACAGCTAAACTACTTTATCTGTCAGCACTGCAAATACAAACTACAACAGGGAATTTAAAAGGGATGTTAATTAACACTCTTTGTAAATAATAACATGCAGCATGATATACCCACACAAAAAGAGGACAAAAAACACGCTCACAAATGCCTGAGGTTTTCTACCTCTTCTTATAAGACACATATTCACTCTGCACCTCAGTGCAGAAATATCACAAATATAAATCCATATCTACACTGCCATTGACATAGCTATGTTTTGTAACATTATAAATGTCTTTACTTTTGATCAATTTAAGTATTACATTTATTTTCAAAACTTACTGACTTAAAACTTGGTAGAATGTTAGGGTATTTAATGATAATTGGATATAATGTAGTATATAATAGTTCATATGTAATATACATAGAAAGATAACAGTAGTCTTATAATAAAAGCTTTGTATGAATGCAATTAGTCATTTGCCGTTTCTTGAATATGAAATCTCTGGCTCATTATCAGCACTCATGTACTAGTAAATCTCTTTTTTTCTCTCTCATCTTGATCTTTTGTAACAATGCTAATGACTCCACAGATCCAAGACCTGGGCATTTTAAAATTTTCATTTCGCTCTATGTACTGGGATCCCCATGTTTAATCATGGCCTACGCTAAGGTCTGTTCTTTTTTTTTTCTTTTTTCTATTTTTTTTGGAATATGCTAACGGTTCCATCCTTTTTTGAAGGGTTAGTTTTTGAAGTATTGCTGGGCGATGGGAGAGAGATATCAGGAGGGGGCAGGTAGGATAAAAAGGCCAAGCATGCTAACAACGTTAGACAGACACCTTATGAAGGTCCTTCATTATAAACATGTTTTAAGAGGACCAGAGCTCCGTGTGCATGTACGGTACACTGGGAAATCAAGAAGAGATGCTTTGAAATTCAGACCCTAACAGCTTGGCTGATAATCATGACAGCATGGCTGTTCACCTTCATTTTTGATTGTCTTTTTTTATTCTTTTTTATTTCTCCAATTATGAACAATTGTGCCAGAAAAGTTTGCTGTTGGGGGGCCTGAGAAAAAAGGCCTCAATGTTTTTTTGTAAGTTTCGCCACCTACTGGCATAATGTAACTTACAAATAGGGTCACATGAATGAATCAGTGAATAAATCTGGATGAGTCGTTTTGATGAGCTGATTTCAAAAGAACACATTTCGTCTGATCTCTGGGTAAAGTTGTAAAAATGATGCAATAATAACGCCACCTACTGGCATAACAATTAGTGCCCGACCGATATATCGTTTTGGCAATTTTACCGGCCGATATGAGCCTGTTGCAGATATATCGTTTCGGTGAATATGCCGCCGATAGGCCACCAACATGATTTTTTTTTTTACAGAACATAAAACGCAGATAAAATGCTTGTAAATGGTGTAATTACATAGTTTGTCCAGAAGAGCATGCTCCATTGTTTGCTACTGGCGACCTGATGAAACGCTTTAAAGCTTAAGTCTATGGAATACCATTGAAACTCTGAACGGCCATATCTCCGTAATGGCACGGTGGAGCCGCACCAAATTCGGGGGATCCCTTCAGCTCGAGGAACCCTCTCGAATACCAAATCGAGTGTACATTTTAAGGCCCCCTTTCGAATGAAACCATCCCACTTCGATAGCCACAGAAGTGAAGCCCTCCCTCCCATTCCAGTTGTGTTTGTCTTGTTGTGGAGGTGAGTGGTGATGAACAAAAGAGTAAGCGACCTGTGCCTCCATTTTACAGCTAATTATCCATAGGACAAGGGGAAAATTTAGTTTTTTTTGTTTTAGTTAGAGATATGGGGTCTAGTAATTTTGGTAATTTGGTGTTGTGGATGTTTTTTCTGTTTTTTTTTGTTTTTTTTAATGTTTTTTGTATGATGATCAAATTCAAGGTATGGGGCCAGAAATGTATATTTATATAATTTCATATAGTTAATCAGTATCACGCAAATGTAATATTGATTTTATACAGCTATTGACTGTTTTTGCTCTATTTCACCAACAAATAGAATTCCAATTTGTGTCTCTGAGCAACATGATGGCGTTTTGTTCCTGAATGAATCAACTGTTTAAATGATTTAGTTCAGTCGCAATGACTCACTTATTAACAGTGACTTGTTGCCACCTACTGGCAGTTTTAATTTACATTTAAAGTATATTTTCGTTAAAAAAAATAATAATTTCAAATTTCAGTATTCAACGTTTTATGTTTAAAATATCAAAACAGTATTAATGCATTTATAACTGCAGGTTAAAACATCAATGTCCTGCATTAAACAGTGTTTAAATGCCTCAAATGCGGTTTCTGTGTTTTCTCTGCATTGCAAATATTAATTTTGTCAAATACTGATTTAATTAGCTTGGTAACAGTCCAAATGACTTATTATTCTAATTGACTGATTCAATTTAAAATTTTGACTGAAAAGATGATGCACACTTTTAGAAAAAAAATGGCTTAACATTTTTTTAAATGCCCATAAAAGGTAAAAATCCATTTAAACTTATTGGAAAAGATTAATTTCTATCAATGCTGTGAACTGAGCACCACACAGAAAATGCAGAATATCAAAAACTTTAGGAGTCAGCTGTCCACGGTAGTCCTTAAGATAGCAGAACAATAACACACTCAGCAAAATATCGTCTAGTTATCGTTATTGAAAAATCCCAGAAAATATTGAGATTCATTACATGGCTCTGTGGAATACTTGATTCTGATTGGTCAGTCGCGACATTCCGAGGTATGTTATCCCTTGATAACAATCGGTAAAAGCTGATAACATAGGCTCATCCAACCGGGTAACTGAAGTCGGTGCTGTACTCTTGCTAGAAACTATTTTTTTCCCTTCTAGGATCGAAGCTTTGCATTTGTTTAGCTAATAAAATATTAAAACATGATTCAAAATTGTGTACAATTATTTCATTATGTCATCCTGGTATGGCGGACCTGCTCTCTAGTTTCATACAAATGCAGTAGCTGCCATTTTGCTACTATTGTTTTGTAGGCTGTAATGGATTATAAAATAACTAAAAAGCTTATTTATTTACAGAGGTATATTATGTCACATTTCTCTAGTAAGTTTCGTCTTTGTGTGAAGAGAGTAGCGCAAATCCGTGAATGAATGTTCCGAAGTGAAGTAAACTTCAATGGAATAAAGTTGAATGGAACTGAATTGAAATAAAGTTGTGTAAATTTAATGAAATATGTTTGTTAAGTTGATTTATGTCTCATTTTGGATAATAGAGTTTATTGTTAAATTGTTAAATGCCCTCCCTCCATTACATATCTTTGTCACGTCATTATAAATGTTTGATCACTACATTTAAGTGATCATTGCAAAAAATGTGTTTATAGGCTATATATATTCTGTTTATGTATATACTGTATCTTATATATAGTGTCCAAAATTTTGATTGGTACTGTACTATAATATACACAAAGAATTTCATCTGATATATCATAATCTGCCTTTTTTACTCCTTAATATCGGTATCGGGCCCCCCCAAAAACCATATCGGTCGGGCTCTAGTAACAATATAATTTACAGAAAGGGTCACTGAATGAATCCGTGAATAAATATGGATGAATCGTTTTGATGATTCAAAAGAGCACATTTAATCTAATCTCTGTTGGGTTTTTTTGGGGTTTTTTTTCAGTTGTAAAAATTACGCAATAATAATGCCACCTACTGGTGTAACAATGTAACTTACAGAAAGGGTCACCGAATGAATCAATGAATAAATCTGAATGAATGAATGGATTCAGAAGAATTGTTTCACTGAGATAAAAACAAACTGGAAGAAATTTCCTCACCAAAGCTTGATTTGACAATGTGGGTACATAATGCACCTTTTAACCATAAAAATGTGCATATAAGAAAGAAAAAATGTGCAACCTCATCAGCGCCTAATCTACTTGTCTCTCAGATGGTGGAGCCATTTTTGGGGCAGGACTATTTGTTTGTCAGTCCAATATTTTTGGTGACAGAAATTACATGCTTCAGCTTTAATTCTCTGTAGTTTTATTGAGAAATAACTAAAAGTGTCCAGTAAAGGTTGAGAAAGCTTGTAGTTGCAGCCTCTTTGGCTAGTGCTCAAGTGTCACAATGCTTATTAATTCCAGTGCTGAAATGTGTATTTCTGCCAAGGCCTTGAGTCCTTTAAACTATAAAAATAAATATATGCTTACATTTCATTTCAAAGCACTCTGCAAAAGCAAGAACTTGACATGTGAAGAACTTAACTCTAGGAAAGGAAGCAGATCATTAAAAGCAGGGGAAAGATTAAAACAAGATCTAAAAGCATGAGGATACGCCTGCCGTTGGCTTCTCAGCTATTCCAAAAAAAAAAAAAAAAAAACTCCTCAGACCTCTGCTCTCCTTTTCTATTTGAGTACTTCTCAGTGGCTCAACGCTGGGCTCCGTGCTGTGGAGTTTTGTTTTGAATAATCAATCAAAAAGAGCTCTGCGACAGCATCATGTTCTTTCATGCTCAAGTGAAGCACAGATGAATGAGGAACGCTGCATTTCACTACGACGTTTCACCATCTGTCCCTCCCGTGGTCCTCCTCTGAAGTCCTCATGGCATCAAACTGCCATGTTTGGGGCCAATTATACATAAAAATGCAAATACTTCAGGGAGCTGCCCAAAGCTGGTGTAAAGTATGTAGTGGTAATTACCTGATGTGGAGTCGTGGAGTTAGCATCCCTTCAAGTATGGAGAGGCATTTGACAGGTTTGACCAAAGAAAGGGTGGTAGTCCGTTAACACACGTTCTCTCATGGATAATAGAACAAAGTGTTCATTTTAATTATGAACAAAATGACTGTAAGATGACGGCCGTCACTCATGCTTGGGCCCTCCCTATGCATATGCAAAATACAAGCGTGCCTTTTGGTCTTCAAACCTTCCATCTTTGTGTCTCGGAGGCACAACGGACTATTAGGTGTCTACAAAGACGCTCTGTTTTATGCGGCACATTGGTTTGACCGATGTCTTGGCCTGTCTCTTTGTTTTTTTGAGACATATTTTAAGCCACTAATCACTGTCAAAGACATCAAGGCATTCATTTTATCATAATTTATGAATTTATCATAAATAATTCTGTGCAAAATAAATAAATATGATGTAGGACACTGTAATGCCGTCACACAATTGTTAATGCTTTTTACTTCTACTATTTATTTTTGCAGCGACTTAATTCAAAACAAACCAGAGATATTTTTACTTCCAAAACAACACCTTTAGGGTTCGTTGTTTGAGCGTGCGTCACTTGCACAACAACGCTATTTCAAGTCGCCTCAAATAATACGGCACAGCGAGCATCACAGCTACTTTGAAGATGGGTTGTGTTTTTAGATGGGAAACTAAACAGAATTATGATAAATAAATATATTGGTTAATGCATCATAATGCGATTATGTGCACACAGAAACGTACAGTAATTACCAAGACCCGTCGATCGTAATAGTTGGTTGTTGATCCTTCATTAATTTGAGAGCAAATGTTGGGTTTACTTCAAATGAAGTCAGAACTTTAGATTTTTTTTTTTTTTCTCAAGTGTTTTTTGTACAGACTGTATTTACAGCCTTTTTGAAGTTTGCAGAGGTGTAGTAAGAAAAAGATTTGGCTTTTCATCAGGGATGGTTTTTGTTCTCCACAGACAGTCAGGCCGAATAAATCCGTACACTTTTGAATTGAAAATGTCTGATATGAAAGTTTCACTTTTAAATTATGTAAAAAGCCTCCTGCTACATGCCAGCTGGGAGTACCTGCTACACGTTCTTTAGTTCCTGTATCCCTTTTTCCCGTTAATGAGATGTCTCAGGATATGGTTGGTCGGCCTAAAATGCCTTTGGTAGAGTTCTGCGGGGACGGAAAACTGGGAATTCAACTTCTATCCCTGGTGCCAATCAAGTCGTTCACCCTCCTGCAGACACGGGTCCCTTGTCAAATCGAATTGGCTGATAGCTTTTATCAATGTTGACCACTTTAGCTTGTATATCTTAAGAGATCCACCTTTGGGGGCGAGTCTTCTCCCAGTTCTTTGTTGGCAGGGGTCAGTATGTGGGCCACCACTGTATCCTGAGATTAAACGAAAAGTGATATGCTCTGAAGGTATGTGTTCTTTCACAGTATAAATCTGAACCTCTAGAGGTGTGGACCTTTCTTGATCAACCTGCTAATAAGACGATTAAAATGTTTCACTGTAGATACAGAAGGCCAGTGTATACTGTAAGTGAATGATTTTTTTGGCCTATTGCTAGGTGACTGCTGCATGGGATGTTCTGGGTAGTTGCTAGGTGATTGTTGGGTGTTATGCAAACAGTAAAGGGTGAGTTAAGATAATTTTCTTAACAACAACAGAACACTGAATATAGTGGAATATCTTGAATATAAGTGTATTCTGTCTTACTGCTCTGGCAGATTGTGTCACTTAAAATCTAAAAAGGTCTGAAAAATACCTGGGAAATATATATATATTTTTTTTTTAAGTAACTAAAACTCATTAGGAAGTCGTTTTGGCAGTAAAATTAAACAGGCAATTCTGGATTGTATTTTGCAAAATTATATCTGCCATGCTTTTTGTAAAATGAGATGCCATGAGAGCTATTAAGTACATTTTTACTTCATCAATTTGAAAGTCTCAGTGTTAAAATATAGCCCAAACTATTTATAATGTGAATAAATGGATGCATTCTTCCCCCACCCAGCACCAGATGTTGAAATATTTTTGGCCTAAATCAAGTCAACCTGTCATTGCCTTCATTTAGCCCAAAAATAGATCTTGAAAATTGGGTTTTGTTTGGTCTGTCTGATTAGGTCCAAATTTAACACACACACACACACACACACACACACACACACACACACACACACACACACACACACACACACACACACACACACACAAAAAAAAAAAAAAAAAACACTGTTTCGGACAACACATTGCCCTGATATAGCCATGAACATAATTGTAGCAAGTGAATAAATAGATTGTAGAAATAGTTTAAAGTTACGTACGTCACCGCACAACCTGCACATCCCAGCAGATATTCAGAAAAGTGGGTCATAGTTAAGGAAAGTTCATCCACTCAGCAAGGGTCATTCATTTGCTATCTTTACAACACACAAAACACAGTATTTGGCTCGTTTTCTCTCTGCCTGCTTTTTTTCACACCCTTCCCAACAGTATTCCGCTCTGACGAGGCCTCCTGGTATCACCATTCGCCGTGGTAAATGGATAGCCATTTATAATTCATAGGGCTGCTGGTCCCCAAGTTAATTTTGCCCCAGGCTCTGTTTATTTCTGCTTTGTACTTTGTTTAAAGTCAGTTGTTGACAACTCTTGAGCATGTCAAACTATCACCGCTAATAATTGCTTAAGGAGATGGAACTTTCACAAATGTTGGTTCCAGCACAAAAATACATTCTCCTCAGCCCATCGTGAACTCTCTCTGATGAATTTTTGATTCTGTTCCTCCTTATTCTTAACAAAGATTCCTCTGTAATTCAAAGCAATAGCTCTGAGTGAAAGAATAAAAAAGAATAATGTAGCATTATCCTCAGAACGCGGCTCCTTTTTAATGTGCGGTGGGAAATTTGTCAAGCGTGGCTCTTTTCACTGCATCTCTTTCTCTCATTCGTGCACTCTCTCTCTCTCTCTCTCTGTCTCTCTTTCTCCTTTTTGTTATTGACCAAAGAGATGAGGCAGGTGGATCTAATATGCAGTCGCGCTGTTATATGAACGCAGCCTACGGCGGTACCTATTTCTGTGGGTCAATGTCGCTTCTTTTCTGATCGCGACAGTCGCTGTACGCGCCCAGTTGCTTGATTAGTCCCAATTAGACAGCCTGTCACTTTCCCCGGTGCACGGGACCAGGGACCCACCCCGTCCTCGACGCTTCCCGTCTGAATCGGACGTGCGCTGCTCTGATTGCTGTAGGCTTGGGGGATTATTTTGAATGCGAGGAGAAAACAAAAGAAGCAAGAAGACACGCAAAGACTTGACAATATGATCTCTCGCATACTTCCGAGACTGCTGTGAAAAGAGCGTATCATTTCTCTCCGTGAAAATCTCCTCGGGGTTCATCCTTCCTCCCACAAACAGTGCCTTCCCACATCACCTTGTCTCCCTGAGCGCTCAGAAATATAGCGGGAAGAGCTTGGTGCGCTGTCTTCGGCAAAACTATAATTGTTTAGGAAGGCTGAGCTCGCGATAGGTATGAATAATTGATCACGTCGTCTAATTTCTAATCATTAGACCACTTTTTAATAACTCAGATTGTTGACATTAAGAACAGGCGAAATAGGCCACCTTGAAAAGGGCGGGAAACGAGCCACGGTGACGGCGTTGTCAACACATGTTTACTCAATAAGGGAGGAGTTTGTTTAGCTTTTTGTCATTGTTTTATTTTCAAATCTACTTATCTTAGTTCCTTTATATACCTGTGTTGACTTTAAAATGAAGTTTTCGAGCACTAGCTGTTTTTATTTCGCTCCGCTCGCTCTCAATAGCGGACTCAAAGCGCAATGTTTTCTGTGACTAGCTGAGGTTAGCTTTTATGTTGCTATCTGCAAGGGAGCAAACAGTAGTGTGAGAGCAGAAACAAGTCGAGGAGTCTTTATATTTAATTCTATTAAATATTCATGAGGATTTCATTGTGTGTGATATGTCAAAGGGTGTTTGTCTATTAGCATGAGGAGGCAAATATTTAAAACAACATAAAGTTTGGGAGTTTCAAGTGAATGCGCAGCATAGCAAGCCTACTAAATAGCATGTGGTCCTTGAAAAGTGTGTTTTGTTGTTGAAAACAGGGCTGTAGATAAGACAAAAAACCTGTCTGCATTTATCGATTCTTTATAATCAGAAATTTAGCATGTGAAGATGTTCAGTTTAGTTTCTACTAAAAGGCAGCCTTGGTAACTATCCACTTCGCTGTAGTATTTTCTCGAGGCGAATCTCTGTCAGGCCTTTCATGGCAGGAAAGACTGCCCCGTGTGGCCCCGTCTCAACTGCCCTGGGGTATAGTCACGCATGGACAGGACGGTGGGTTTTGGTGCTAATAATTGCCATCTCCCATACTGCCAAACTCGCGCACACTGTGATTAAAAAAAAAAAAAAACGCATTGAACCCAACTCATACCTCGGAGGCAAAACAACATACTCCTTAGAGACAGAATTGTCATACCCCTCTTCATGTGCTTCGTGATTTAGGGAGGCCCAAGAAGTGAAAACACGGCTTACCTCATTTTAAGCTTATTAATTCTACTGTGGGTTATCAAAAGTGTTCAGGAGTTATAGATCCTTATATTTATGTTAATATTATAATAAATAGAAAACTGCACAATCAACAGAATATACATATATGCAGTGCTGAGTGGTAACTGATTACACATAATCTGAATTACATAATCAGATTCCAAAAATTAAGTACTTGTAATTAGAGTATGCTTCATTTTAAAATACAGTTACTTTTTTATGGATTACATGATTACATTTTATTCACACAATGGCAGTAAAATATTCATAATTTATAGATTTTCCTTAATTCTTTATTCCCTTTCTAAAAATCCTAACGTGTCATGCCATTTAGCTTGGATTATATCCACAGTGTTGTGTAAATAAATTTGCAAACCATGCTGTGAAATTTAAGGAGAGAGAGAAAAAGCAATTAGACCATGAATGAAACAAAAAATTATTCAGTAACTGTAGATTCTGAAAGTCTGGACAAAAATACCTGCACAATTGCTTTGAACCTGCAAGATTTTAGGTGTGTAATCTCATTGTTGTTTTTATGTTTATTAATGTCTGTTCATATAATACAATGTAGTGTTTAATGCATTTTATGATGCTGAAATAAAAAAAGGAATACATTTTCTTTCTCTTTTCTTATATCAATATGGTACTAGTAATCTAAAAGTAAGCAGATTACATTACCTTAAATGAATAACCTGGATTACAGTTTTCATCATGTAATCTGTAATCAGTAAAACAACGTGTAAGTAATCTACCCAGCTCTGCATATATGGACTCAAATGTCTTAGTTATATACAGGGTTCCAACAAATTTTGTGTGTGTAAAATACAAATAAGAAATATCAGTTTTTAATTTTTAAATGTACTTTAACTAATTTTTTTGACCTTAGAAATTTTGACAGAACCTGCTGGAAGAATTATTATCCCTAGAATAGCTGGAGAAAGCACAAACACAAACATCCTATTAGACTGTGAATTACTGGCTATGTTAATGTATGTAAGTGAAACATCACACTGTTTCCAATTAATATGTCATGCTGTGCGCGCTCCCCTCTGCAGTCGCTCGTGCTATTAGTGGATTAATACCTGCGGTCTATACCATCACAATAATCTAGACACAGGCTAATTAAACATTTACATACAAACACTCAGCAATCTTTTGTCCTCTGTAATTTATGCCGTCTATATGCTTTATTCAAAATATGGCATGTGTTTGTCTCAAACATACTAATTGGCACCACGCTGATGTGCTGAAGTGTATTGTGGAGAGGATGAGGAGGGCAGCTTGATTCACACCCTGTTGTTTACAAGCGCAGGACAAGATAACTAAGGCCTAAACTATACTTCAGGTATGCAAACATTGGCCATTGCAAATTAGACATTTTTAATGTCATAATGTTGACTTTTCTTCTCATAATAATGTCTTAGTATCTCATAATTTTGATCTCATGAGTGTGATTTACCAAGGTAAGGTTTTTTTTGTTGTTGTTTTTTTTTTCTTATGTGGTGGAAGTGGGCTTCCATACTGTGTAGACCAAAAATTTAAAAACTATATATTGCTATATATATAACCTGATGGCATGATTTTTGGTGATTGAGCCATGACGCTGACTGAAATATTTTGAGATGAATGCAGTGTGCTTCCTGCCATTTCACATTGCTCTTTTTTTCCCTTTTTTTTCTTTTTTTGCACACGCCAAACCAGCATCAGTTCACATGAGACATGCAGAGACGACAGGCTGATGCTTGACTCAGACTAGGACTTCTAAATGAAATCTTCTTTATTCTTTCTATGCCAAATGCCTCAGAGGATACGGGTGGAAATGGAATTACGTTTATTGTTTTCCTTTAGTTCCTCAGCCTACTGAGAGTGCAGGAGTGGGGTTTTAGCCATTGGCAAAGACAGAAAAATCTTTCATCTTTTTTTCTCCACTGACTCTCAAATTCTGATGTGGAAATAAAATTCTGATCAAACATGGCATAAAAACAATCACATGGAGAGTTATATGTGATGTGATGATGATGTGTATGGTTTTATATTGGAGCACATCAGATAAATATCCTGTTAAATTGTTATGGTAAACTTGTTTTGCTGTTCATATAGCATCCACCAGGGGGACATACAAGACAATGCAAAAAAAAAAAAAAAATGTTTGACTGTACTACAGCAGAAAATGGCATAATATGTTTGCAGATATTTAGAAAACATGCTAAGTTCACATACTTGTTCCTCCAAAAATCAATGGTACAGCTAGTTATTCTACTTTGAAATTTGTGTTCAGTGTTGGAATGTCTGTTTTTGTTCTGGTCGGTTTGGTACGCCCATTGGCAGTTTACCCAATAGTATTTCAACAGCCATGGGAGTGAGCAAATGAACCAGGAGTGCATTTCCCAAAAGCAACTATGGTTGCAAGTTCTGTCGTTACCAATATAATTCAATGGAACTTGCAAACATACACTGAACAAAATTAAAACACAACACTTTTGTTTTTGCCCCCATTTTTCATGAGCTGAACTCAAAGATCTAAGACTTTTTCTATGTACACAAAAGGCCTATTTCTCTCAAATATTGTTCACAAATCTGTCTAAATCTGTGTTAGTGAGCACTTCTCCTTTGCCGAGATAATCAATCCACCTTACAGGTGTGGCATATCAGGATGCTGATTAGACAGCATGATTATTGCACAGGTGTGCCTTAGGCTGGCCACAATAAAAGGCCAGTCTAAAATGTGCAGTTTTATCACACAGCTCAATGCCACAGATGTCGCAAGTTTTGAGGGAGCGTGCAATTGGCATCCTGAGTGCAGGAATGTCCACCAGAGCTGTTGCCCGTGAATTGAATGCTCATTTCTCTACCATAAGCAGTCTCCAAAAACATTTCAGAGAATTTGGCAGTACATTCAACCGGCCTCACAACCGCAGACCACGTGTAACCGCACCAGCCCAGGACCTCCACATCCTGTATCTTCACCTCCAAGATCGTTTGATACCAGCCACCTGGACAGCTGCTGCAACAATCGGTTTGCATAACCAAAGAATTTCTGCAGAAACTGTTTTAGGGAAGCTCATCTGCATGCTCGTCGTCCTCATCGGGGTCTCGACCTGACTGCAGTTCGTCGTCGTAACCGACTTGAGTGGGCAAAAGCTCACATTCGATGGCGTCTGGCACTTTAGAGAGGTGTTCTGTTTATGGATGAATCCCGGTTCTCACTGTACAGGGCAGATGGCAGACAGCGTGTATGCCGTTGTGTGGGTGAATGGTTTGCTGATGTCAACGTTGTGGATCAAGTGGCCCATGGTGGGGTTATTGTATGGGCAGGCATATGTTATGGACAACAAACACAGGTGCATTTTATTGATGCCATTTTGAATGCACAAAAATACTGTGATTAGATACTGAGGCCCATTGTTGTGCCATTCATCCACGACCATCACCTCATGTTGCAACATGATAATGCACGGCCCCATGTTGCAAGGATCTGTACATAATTCCTGGAAACTGAAAACATCTCAGTTCTTGCATGACTAGCATACTCACCGGACATGTCACCCACTGAGCATGTTTGGGATGCTCTGGATCGGCGTATACAACAGCGTGTTCCAGTTCCTGCCAATATCCAGCAACTTCGCACAGCCATTGAAGAGGAGTGGACCAACAGTCCGCAGGCCACAATGAACAACCTGATCAACTCTATGTGAAGGAGATGTGTTGCACTGCGTGAGGCAAAGGTTGGTCATGATAGATTGTGGCTGGTTTTCGGACCCCGCAATACAGTAAAACTGCACATTTTAGAGTGGGCTTTTATTGTGGCCAGCCTAAGGCACACCTGTGCAATAATCATGCTGTCTAATCAGCATCTTGATATGCCACACCTGTGAGGTGGATGGATTATCTCAGCAAAGGAGAAATGCCCACTAACACAAATTTAGACAGATTTGTGAACAATATTTGAGAGAAATAGGCCTTTTGTGTACATAGAAAAAGTCTGAGATCTTTGAGTTCAGCTCATGAAAAATGGGGGCATAAACAAAAGTGTTGCGTTTATAATTTTGTTCAGCTTAGTTAGCTAAAGATGCTTTTGGGAAACACATTCCTGGTCAGAGATTGCAAACTCTACCTGGTCTAGAAATCCTGGGCATGACTTCATGACTAAATGAATAATAAAATGTGAATAAATTGACTCAACAACTTACAGTGTAAAGCAGTACAGTGTATGCCGCAGTGTATGCCGCTCCCACGATTGTTGATTGACACCGGCGTTTTTTCACAGATCTGCCCTGAGTGAGCTGTCACCAGTCTGCCATTATTTTGATGCCGGAGCAGGTGTAAACAAGAATGGCTCCTAAGCGATTGAGGTGTTTTGTTGTTGGATGTAAAAATGAACATAGCAGTCGTCATTTACTCCCGACATCTGAGCCGCTGAAGACGCAGAGGATTACTTTTGTTTTTGAAGGGAGTGCTCCCCTGATCTACCTAAATGCATCTATGTTCGTGCAAATCATTCCTGATCCAGCTTCACCTACAGAATAAGTGAGTATAAGGTTTTTTTTTTATGAATCTTTGCAAATCACCTTTCCTAATAATATGCTATTTAACAAGTTCTATGATGAATGCGGCTAAAGTTTACAGTCTCATAAGAATAGCTCCTCACCCACAGAAGAGAGGGGTGGGGTGAGCAGAGCTCATTAGCATTTAAAGGGACATGCACCAAAACGGGTTGCTATAAACAAAGCTGTTTTTGACAAGGTAAAAGGGTGTTGTTTTACACTACCATTGAGAAATTTTAACCAAAGTATGTTATAGACTTCATTAAGGCCCTAAAGAATAATATCAACTTGTGGAAAATGTGGATCTTATGACCCCTTTAAACAGTATCCCTGCTATGTGGCAAATGAATAGAAGTCCTGCAAAAAATTGTGATCTTGAACCTAAAGAGGAAAATAATTTACATTTTTGTCTACACATGACTGATTTCAAAATGTGAACTCAATCAAAATATTTTTTTTTTAACCAAATGCTTAAATAATTGAAGGTCCCATGCAGCAATGTTGAGGGTGAACAGGTGTGGGTGGGCAGGGACAGAGACATATTTGAAGAATTTATTAATTTCCCACATCGTTTGATGAGGCGTGTCTCATTAATGCATCTAAGATGGTGCTCTGAGGCGATGCGGATCATTCAACTGGGACCGAAAGCACCTCTAGGTATTTTGGACAAACACCATTTTAGACACACACACACACACACACGATGACTGCATAGACATAAACACAGCAAGCACTCCCAGAAGTCTTTCATATCTATGCCAAGCATTGGAGCCTAGGGTGAGATTCTCATTCTCTCCAAATTCTGAAGGGCTCTTATTGTGTACTAACAGTGGTGTCTGTCCCTCAAACATGTGGCATCAGTAAACAACATGTTTAAGCCTAAAACAATGTGTGTCCCCGATGACTCAAATTATTTATGAAATCAAACAGAATCCGGCTGTTGGCCATTTGGGACTTTCCTTCCAGATCCTTTTCACATCCTTGTGGATCTTCACTTTGTGTTCTTCTTCACTTCAGACTGTGTCGTCAAAAAATGCAAAGGTATTTAAGTTCCTTGCGCTCTCAAATTCATCCAAAAATTTGTCAAAAAAATGACAGTAACAATGTCTAGACTGTGGCTGTCTATTTGCTAAAAATGCAAATAGGACATTGCTAGGGGGTTGCTAATGTCCTTGCACACTTTAAGTGAGAGTCAGAAATGTAATTGTTTGTTGATGCAAAAAAAATGCCATTTTTTTTTTTTCTTTATTGGAAATCAGTTTTTCATCCTATCAAAATTCGTCATGCTATAGAAGCCGTTGCATATCTGATGCAAACATATTCATCATCCTAAAAATTCGTCATGCATAGAAGCCTTGCATACTGTGTTAGGGTATTGTTGTGTGTATTGATTGGGAATTGATATTTATTTTGTGTTGTTAGTGTTTTTCTGGGTGGTTTTTATGATCCTATTTTTTTTATGTTGGTGGTTGTTGAGAGTATTCCTTGGTGGTTGCTAGTGTGTTTTGTGTTGCTGGTAGGGCATTGCTCCTCCATTGCTAAGAAGCTGTGTTGTGGGTGGTAGCTTGAGCATTGCTAAGAGTTTGCAGTTCCGTTCTGGGTGGTTGTTAGGGTGCACCTGGTTTACGTAAAAGTCACATGGTAATTTTTTTATGTACTATAACCTCCAAGAAACACTTCATACGTGGCCTCTCTCAAGTATAAAGGGCTTTCCTTGCCATTAATGCTTGGATAACCCCTTATTTACACTTCACATGTTTGCAATGCATTACGGCTCTGACACAGTCGCTGGCCACTGTAGGCAATGCTTGTGTTTATACCAGATGCGCTGCTACATGCATACGCCTTCTTCGATTAAAAATAATGGCTAGTGCAGCAACTACAATATACATAAACCTACCAACATCCGTCACCATTTCTTATCATGAAAGGAAAAAATTACATTTTAGTTTCATAATATCAGTTAATGGAAATGCTGTGTTCAGATGTGTTCAAATGTCAATTTGCTATAGGTTTTTAGAAAACATCACAAAAGTTTTGCGCAGATCTGTAATGGAAACCCGGCTACAGTCTCAAGTGAAAATAACCCACTCCCAACTCTCTATGATATTTTGATCCCTAAAAAATGTTTGGGGATAATAGAAGTCAAGCCATGCATTTTGAGGTATCCTTCACATGATTTATGCACAAAAGTTTTGTTGTGAAAACATAAGTATGACGGATTGCAACAGTCTTGGCCAACTCCACTTAATATCGCAACTGTAGTTCAGGTAAATCACTACATTAAGTCATACACCTACTCAGACTGATAGGTCAGAGCAACAAATGAAGGGAGTCATCTACTTTGTAGGTTGGCAAACATCTAATTAGAACACATGTATCTCTTTCAAGTGTTTCGACTGAGACTCTGAGAGCCTTTTTGCCTCAGAGTGGCTTGTGCAGACTGCTCCAAGTTTAAACGGCTGAATAATTTAACCTGTGGGACTGCTGGACCTACTGCTCCCCACACATTTCAGAGTTCGCAGGGCTTGTCAGTGAAGCATGCCGGCTCCCAGGGCGTTTGCCTGCAGTTAGCAGCTGCTACAGATGGTACGCTCACTTTGTCATAGAGCTTCACAGCACTATGGCATCACAGGGCAATTAACAAGTCCCCCTTTCCAAGGATGGAGAACACTCATTTGGCTGCAGAAAAGAAAATGAGAGAGGAGAAAAACATGCATTGGGGGCATCTTCACTTTTGAGTTGACCTCGATGTAACCTTTAGCATGCTATCTGTCTGCCTAAGTTTCAAGTCAAGCTAACATAGGTGCTAGAAGGTGCAAACTCTTCGGTAGATGACTCATGGCTTTCATGTATCTGAGACAGCACAACCACGCTGCCTGTATTTTCTTCAGGGTCTGTTTTCTAGGTCAAGTTGAAAAGGTGGTTAATTCTCACATAGCCAGACTGTTGAGTTTCAAAATTAAGTCTCATCCAGTTTGTAAATGAATTGTAAACTAATAAATTGTCACATAACCTTCTCCTTATGTATGACTTTAAAAAAAAAAAAAAAAGTAAACTTGCTTGGTAGCGCACCTGGTACAACACTGCAAGTCATGTATAACCATACCTTAGTTTAACATACCTTGGTGCATGATTTCAAATTAATAAATTTTCATGTTTGCATCACATAACCCGCTTCCATACGCATGGTTTTTGCTATAAAGTTCACCTGGTACAGCACTGCACTTGTGATGCCAAACACTCAGGTACAAGTCTAGTGAAAAAACAATTTCAATAAAGACTTGTAAAAGCAAGCTAAAATGGCTTTTTTTTTTTTTTTTGCATCAACAAATACATTTTTATCACATGTTTGTTTTCATGAACAATATCACAGCATTTTTTTCTGTGTAAAGGTAAAATGTTCTGATTAAATTCAATTTGAGGTATCAAAAGGGTGTGGAAACTGTCTATCTTGGATCTTACTTCAGCAGATGTGTTCTTGAAATCATTAAACAGTTGCACTGTGTCGTTCCCACTCTGCTAATGCGTTAGCATTACTAGCAGTGCCTTTTCTTGTAGCTCAACTGATTTAATTTTATTATGATAGTTTCTGCTTCATATGCTTTATTTTATAGTGTAATATAGCTGACAAAACATGTTTCTTGACAGTGCATAATAAAGAACATGAAGTTCTAACTTAACTAATTGGAGCTAGGTAAAATCTACATTTTGTGTTGGCTTCCATAAATGTCTCTTCATAGAGATTAAGTGCATTAAATTAATAATTTCCTATGTTTTAAACAGTTTGAAAATTCAAAAATGTTCTTTTCATGTCCATTTCCCTACAACGACAGCACTTAAACAAATCATACAGCATTTGGAAAGAGAGGGAGCTATGACAAAAGAAAATTAATAGGATTTAAAGACATATAATTTGGGTTGTTTATCCATGTGTTGTATACCGTGTCTATCAGTTGTAGGAAGATGAGAAGGAGGGGTAAACTCCCCAGAGAGACCTCATGATGGGGTAACGGTACACTGACTAATTCATCTTCCTCCTCAGCCTGGAATACAGGTTAAACATACCCCCATGTAAACAAATTTTCAAATCCTCTTGTAAATATGACTGCAAATACGAACTCACTAAATGAAATGCATGTAAATATGCATCATATTGAGAACCTGAGACCTGAGTTTACCCTGCTGTTGAAGAAAAACATCCTGGTTTGCTTGTCTTCCAGCTGGATCAAACTGGTCTGTAGGCTGGTTTTAGTGGAGTTTCAGGTTCTTCTCAGTTAGCTAGGCTAGGAAACCAATTAAGATCACCTTAAACCAGCTAAAACCACCAGACTTTTTAAATCAGTTGATTTAAAGTTAAAACCCTAGAAACTGACCCAGGCTCATTGAAAAAGCGTGCATGTGGCAACATTTCTGCGAAATGATATTACATTGCTTCTTGAATGTTTTGCAGCACTTTCAAAGAGAAATGTCCAATGAATGGCACTAAAAGCATGTTGAGGTTTATCCAAAGCAGATGAATGTGTATCTGGCAATGTTTTATTACATTGGATGTAATGCGTATCTTAGCAATTTGGAGATTAAATGTCTGGTGAGTGCCGCTAAATGGTTATCGCTCTGTCTTGTTTGAAAATAATGTCCCACCTGCACTAAACCCAACTCTAAATCTAACCTTAAGATAATAATGCATTTGCTGAAACAACTGTGCCATTTTAGCTTTCTTCTACAAGTTTTTGAGCTGTTGTATTGTGTTTTTTTTTTTTTTTTTTTTTTTTTCACAACTAGTACCTGAGCACTCTTTCATTGCATGTGCACTGCTTTACCAGGTGTGCTACCAAGCAAATTTACTTCATCAGAAAAGCCATACATATGGAGCTGGTTATGTGATGCAAATGAAAAATGTCTTATTTTATGGTAAAAGTTAAAGTCATTTTGAGGTCATAGTATTGTGTGAAATTGAATTAAAGTTATTGGTCTTTTACTCCCCTTACTGATTTTTGTTATTATTATTATTTATATTATCCTTTATTGCTTAATAGATTTCCAAAAAGGGTCTCCTGCTTTTAGTTGGAACCTTTATTAATAAAACAGAGTCATACAAAGTCCATAAATCACAGAAAGAAGATGAATATGGGAGCAGGACTAAATTAAATGGTATTTAGCCCTGTGCAAAGAACAGTCATAGATCTGCAAAGCAGACAGATAACTTAGAGGGACCAGCTTCCCAGAAGCCTTTGGGCTCTCCACTACAAGAGGTCAAAACCCTTTATGATCTGCCTTAATACAGGGCCAAACGGCATAATAGTGGAAAAACTCATCATATTATGCACCTTGTGTTTTTTTTTTTTTTTTTTTTTCACCTGATCCGCGTGAATGGAGATATGAGACAGTATTCCTTTAGGACGTGAGGGGGTGGTTCAGTAAAAGGGCCTCTAAGCTGCTGTCACACTTCGCTTAATTATGATTAACGATGTACCTAGGAAGATATTCTCTCTCCGGTGAGTTTAAATTCTTAAATTCTTGTTAGGAGGGGATGCGTTGTTTCAGCCCAGTGCTTTTGTTATGTAAAAGCTTGCAAATAAATGTGGGAATGTGCTGAGCACCCCTTCTGAAAGCATTCTGGTCATTTCCATGATTAATTAATTAATCAATCAAATGAAACTGACAATGTACTCCGTGGGTTTGGAAAATACATTCAGGTCAACCAGTCATATGAAGTGAGTAACTGCATAGACAATAAATAATACAGGGATTAATTAATAAAATTGACTGGATTTGTGTGACTTCTTGCGCATCTTAAGAAATGCATATGTTTTTTACGAAGAAAACCGATGAAGCCAGTGGCTTCATAAAGCCTGTGACTTCTGTAGTCTGAATGGAAGCCTTACTGTAAGGCGAAAGGGGGTCGTTTCACTCTCCCCCTAAAGCCAGATTGTTATAAATGCTGTTTATGATCTTGCCATGACAGCTGTGAAGGGCAGAGATGGCAGAGGATGCAGTCAGGGCTTATTTCCTCTCGGTCTGCATGCATTATGGGATTGTTAATGACTGTGCATTATAATGGAGAGGCTCGGCGCTGGGACTCAGTGTGATCAGTATAACTGACTGTTTAGTTGATTGTGTTTACATTTGCACTCAATGAAAATAATATGCATGAATGCAGCTATAATATAATACTGATTAGCATAGTGCTCATTGTTGTGCATGCTAAACCTATGTATTTTCTTAGCCACTGGTTTGTAATCAAATTTATATTTCTGCTAAACATTTTTGTCTAATTTGTTATAATTTTACAGCATTTATTTATTAATTTATTATATTATTATTATTATATTATTTTAATAATTAAAAATTATTTCTAATTTAACATTAAGATTATTAAATATTTATATGAATATTGAATATATTGAATAAAACTGAATATGAGTTATATTAAATATAGCTTTATTAATATTTACTTTTATATTTCATTTTTGTTACATAGTGTTGTTGTTGTTGTTATTATTATTATTATTATTATTATTATTATTATTATTATATCCAGTGGTAAAGATTTACAGAAACATTGTGAAATGTAACATAAGTTAACACAATAGTTAAATAACAATGAACAATAATTGTACAGCATTTTTTAATTAAATGTATTTATATTTAATAATCAATAATAATAATTATTAGAATGTAATATTAACCAAGGTTATTGAATATGATTTATTCATTGTATTAAAAATAACCTTGTTAATATATACTTTTAGAATGCATTTATATTACAAAACATTCTGATAATGCACTAATTATTATACTTTTTATATTTCATATTACATATTTCATTTATTCATTAGAGCTCATTTTGATATATTGTTATTAAAATATCTATAATTTAATATTAACCAAATGAATTTATAAAATATTATAAAACATAATCTTATTAATATATACTTATATATTTATATATTATAAATTATGATAACAATTTATTTTATTATTATAAACTATTTAACAACAATGCTTTATAGAATTTTTGTAATTTCTTTTTAGAATTATAAAAATTATTATTAAACCGTACAATCTTAGTAGAGTTCATGAAGAACTTTTAAGTAAAGAACACTCTACATGCTTCAAATATTTAACAAATAAATAAATGTGCATCAAAATATTGTGTCATGTATAGTAAAAACAACACAAATGTGCACAAATAGTACCACATATGCTACTTTTAATCACAGTTTTGTTCATTGCAAAATAGTAATATTTTTGATCGCAAAACTGAATAGTCTCTGCAATCCTCGCCTTCAAAAGAAAACCAGAACTCCTGCAACACTGCAGTTTAATCGTCAGCCTGACTGACACTGTGATAAGTTCAGACAGTTTCTCCTCGGAGGTGAACAATGCAGCCGGAGGAGCCCTGCTGTCAAGACATCCTCGTCCTTCCCCTCTCCCCTCTGCCATATGCTTTATAGCCAACAATAAAATATTTTAGTGCTAAATAAATTGGGATGGCTTTGAATTGCCGGTCCTATATATGTCAACGAAGACATACTGTTATTTTTTAGCAACCGCGGGCCCATAGTTTATCATAATGCAAGCAGCGTGACTGCAGACCGGTACACATCATTGGCTTTCCTTGCTTAGTTAGATGGTGAAGGTCAGAGTTCCTTAGGCTTTTATGGCTGTTTAACTTTGGAGAATTATTACATGTGAAGAGACGTGCTGATTTACGGCTCAAAGAGAGGCTGGATGGAGACCACGGTGGGTTTAGAGGCTCCCGGACTGGAAATGCAACTATATTCACATCGACAGAAACTGTTATTAGTTGGTATTAATATTTAATAGGTTTATCTGTAAAATGCTTGGGCTGTTTTTGCAACCAAATAAGTAAAAAACGCCCCCGATTGCGACTTTTGGGCCTGACACACTTTATTCGTCTCTAGTTATATAAAAAGCCCTCTTGATGGAGCTTGAGTAGGTATTTAAATCTGCTGAAAATGGCAAGGTGACATTGAATCGCCATTTTGCTAATTGGGATTTTGCTGATTGGGCATATTTTGTGCTGATGGGCATCGCCTGGCTCTATTTTTGTACGCCGATCGTCCTGAGGCCTGTCAAACTTATGCTGGAAATATAGAAACATGATGTACCAAAGGGAAATGTCTTACTAAGCAACCTATATGCGGATATAGCGATTCTGTAGGCATGATTACAAAGCGTTTGCGTAGTTATTCCCAAAATATCCCATTTTGCTGATCATAAAGGAAGTTTTACAAGGTGTATAAGCTATGAACTGAATAAATACATCACAGGGACTCGAGCCAAACAGAACTAAATTTAACAAAAACATGATTTAATTATGGAAATGTTCAATTGGTTTGGTGCCAGGAAAGTAAGTCTTTTAAGAAGCCTCCCACAGAACTCTCTCTTGTCGGCATAATCAACACAATCTGCATAATTTACATTAGTTGCTTAAAAATGCAATGCTCTATCTGAGTGAAAAAGTAAAGAAGTTTGTTTTTTCATGTTTGTGCCTATTAGCCACAAATTAATTAATCCGCTCTCCCAGAACCCAATTAGGCCACTAGCTATATTAATACATAACAGTTTTCCCAGTATGGAAATGAAGTACATGGGGAAGTGCTATTATTTTCACAAACATCTCCATATTTATGGCGGTGGATGCAAACATACTGGCGCATGGGGTTTATTTCTTTGACTTTCTTCGTTTTTAGCAACACTTTTATTTGGAGAAGAAGACACATTGGCTGTGAGTTCTCCATTCGGCCACAAGGGGGACATTTGCTCTCTTTCTACCAGAGTTTCAGTATCCCTGGCTTACCTCATACTTCAGAAATGCCTGAAATATATTCCAAAATGCCCTCCGAAATTATCAGGGAAAAGACTGCGGTCTTTGAAGGATAATATCAAACAGACTGAACTCCGAGAGGAAGTTAAACTTAGCTGGATCCTTTTCTCCTCCGGCTTAGCTCTCTCCTTTCCACTTATTTTTCTCTCCATCCATCATGATGTTTTAAAATACTCCAGCTCTTTCTTTTGGGAATTGTTTGTTTTGTTGTTTGTAAACATGACGGAAGAGATGTGCTTTTCTAAAGCCTTATGTTAAAGAGGCGCCCCCAAGAAGAAAATACACAAGGTTTCCATGGCGCCCATTGATATGCAAATGCCTTCATTTAAATATTTTTAAGAGGATCAGGTCAGATTACGCCAAAGTTTGACAGAGATAATTCGACGGCTTGTGTAACAGCTTTGTTCGTGAGGACGATCATTCATGGCACGTCAAACCACCTCAACGGCCCCTATATTTAATTAAGTTTACTTTGAGAAATGGAGTCTTATGAGAGTCCCCAGAACTGGGTGCACAATGAGGAAAGGATGGATGTAATCTTAGCAACACTGCGCAAATGAGATCACATTGCTAATCTGTTTTAGTTTAGCCTTAAATCTTTAGGCGTAAGTGGATTAAAAGCATGTTTGTATTCCCAAATAATGCCGTTTGCCGATCTTGTGTCGATTACTAGACGGGCCGCTTGATAAGCGTACAGTTTTTGATTGTTTCATTCTCATATTCGCTCTCCAACTGGCATTATGTGCAAACAAGGCATGGAGACCCCCTAGTATCCGGGACAAGCCGAGAGTGCTTAAATATTTATGCCTGAGCCTCTAGAGGCCCGCTATTAGTTGCGAGATGTTTTACTTTCTCTGACTGTCACAGGACTCTGGCGGCCATTAACAGGGGTGACACAGACCCCTGGGTCAAACATTTTGAGGCGACAAAAGGCCCTGATGGAATCACTCGGAGAGACCCAAATTACTTCTGTGTCATTGCTGAACAATATTTCCCTCCGAAAGCATTCCTCCCTCTGCTAATGCCGTGACCCTTTCCGCTGCATATGCAAATGATTATTTGTATATTGCACTAGGGGATGGAGATACCGAAGGGCTTCACGGACAATGTTGCCGTCGATGTCGGGCCCCGATGGGGAAGAGCCGCTACCCCTCCCCCTGTTTTGTTGCGCTTTGTGAGGCACGTTGATAAAAACAGGTTGTAAATGAAGACGGGGAGTTGGGGACAA
The DNA here is from genome assembly GCF_018340385.1 of Cyprinus carpio. Taxonomy (NCBI): domain Eukaryota; kingdom Metazoa; phylum Chordata; class Actinopteri; order Cypriniformes; family Cyprinidae; genus Cyprinus; species Cyprinus carpio. Next base: position 15,985,759 of record NC_056621.1, on the reverse strand, counting down.
ATGTGTTAGGGTGGAGCACTGAAGTTGGGAATCCAAACATACAAGACCTCACAGAGTTGGCGGGAAGCCGTGCTGGAAACAGTACACAAATGATGAGAAGTATTTGAATTGCAATTGCGAAGTAGTTTAGAAAACAGGTTTTTTGGTTTTTTTGGTGATGGGAAAGAGTTTTCTGTCAGTTCGGTTGCTGCAGAAATGAAACATGTTTAAACATGTTTTATTTTAACATGTTCAAAAATGAATCTGCCAAACAAACGGAGCGTCCCGCCCCAAACTCGCACCATTGGTTCAGCCAATGTTGCTTCGTTGTATAGCAATATTTAGAAAAATGTGTGTGTGTGTGTGTATATATATATATATATATATTATATATATAATATATATATATATATATATATATATATATATAGTTAGTAGTTAGTGTTTGTTTTATAAGATTTTTCTATTTTCAGTTGTTGTTGTTTTTTTTTTAGTTAGTTAATTTTCAATTTTAATAAAATACGGCCACATTTGTATGTTAGAGCTGCCAGGTGTTTTGTACCAAAACTTTAACCCAAAATTAATTTGTGGCCATTTTGTTAGTTTTGGATTCATGGAATTGCGTCTTAGTTTAGTTTCAGTCCACCAATTATGTTAGCTTAGTTTATATATTATATATATATATATATATATATATATATATATATATATATATAAATATATATATTACTGTAATTAAACTTAACTAATATATTATAACTAAAATGTGTCTGTCGGTTTAATTTTTTATACATTTGTTTTATTTATTTTATTTATTTACTTATTTATTTAGTTAGATAAGTTAGTTAGTTTTCAATTTTATTAAAATGCTTCCAAAATTGTATTTTAGGGCCAGGGATTTTGTATCTTTTGTATCTTTTATAATATACCATCTATACCAAAAAAAAAAAAAAAAAATAATAATAATAATTAATTTGCAGCCATTTTATTGCAGTTTCGTTAGTTTTGTATTCAAGAAAATGTTTAGTTTCAGTTCAATTTTTACCAAATAAGTTAGTTTTTATTTTTGTTTCAATTATGGAAGATGTTTTCATTTTATTTTCATTTTAATCTTCAATAATGATAGCATCAATATTTCACTACAAAAACTTTTGTTTATAATCAGCTTCAATAACTAGCTATATCACATGATCACAACAGGATTCTCTTCGAGCCAAATTCGTAAAGTCAACACGTATCTTGACTTCATCTTGTCTCCGATTCATCTGATTCGGACATCTCTCAACATGAACGCTCATCCCATTTCATCCTTTGACTGAATATTTTAAAAACAGCAGCTTAACCGCAGGATGCTGAGGAGCGAAGAAGGCCTCGAGCACAATCGGACGAACAGCAAACAGTGTCCAAAAAGGGGCTAAAGCCCAGAACATGCACGCAGGCTTGAAATCCCCTCTCAAGCCTAAGTGGGTGGTCCTTTCACTGTAGGGTTGCTGAGTAGACGGCAGGCATTCGGAGGGAGGGCCGTGACGCCTCGCTCTTCAATCCCACTGCTCACCAAGGCAGCTCATGCGGCCACAGAATGATATTCACGCTACGCTGGTTTTATTCTGAGCCCGAGCGCTGGCACCGGCCGATGAAATGACAGCCAGAGTTTGAGCCCCCTGAGGATTAAAATGATTCAAGAGAGAATGACTCGCAAGAAAGAACGATTCACTGAGGAAAGGAGCGTTTTCAAGGATTTGCTTTGAAACACAAACTAAATGTGCAACAGCAGACTGCTTGATGAACTGATGTGAATGGGATATAATGCCCATAAATGTGCTCAAAAATAAAAAAAAAGGTCACGAATCAAATAATAATGCAGTGATATGCCGCCATCTTTTATGAAATCCGCCAAAATATTCCTATTCCCATCAACCTGGATCCATTATAAGGCTGTATCATGGATGAGTAACCCGGTATAAGACAGATTTACAACACACTGTCACACTTAGCAGACCTTGCCATGACAAATAAAAGTATTTAAAAGAAGAAGGCAGAAAAGAGGTAAGAGGAGATTGACAGCTCACAGCTCTGTGCCAGTGTGAGCACAGCTCGGCTTTGCAACGCAAGACGTGAGGCGAGGTTGAAGTTCAAACAAATCTTGATCTTCTGCAGCAGTGAGAAGGAAAAAAAATGACTTTCCTAAGACACAAGGATGAATTTTACAAATGCAACTCTTCTACTTTATAACACCTGCTGTCTCCGAGAGCAATTATGGGGAAAATCCAGACCATTAGCATCACAAAATATGTTTTCGAACAGGTTTCCCGCCATCGGCTAGTGCTTAGTCCAAACAGAGAGTCCCGCCCCAGACTCATGCCATTATTTGAGCCAATGCTGCTTTGTCAACTCAGTATTTTATCAGATTGTTTAAGGTTTTGGGGAAATAAACCTATAAATGTCTTCTTGTTAGACTGTATGTTAAACTGGGATTGAGGATATTTGAATGTTAAATAAATATTAAACTTCAAGAAAAAAATGTTAGTCATATTTTCCGTCAAAGGCCATTAGCACTTTACCATAGTGAGATATTTAAAGCTAATTTGACATTTCCGGACCATTAGCATTACAAAATAGGACAGTTTTCAAATAGGTCCAACCAGATAGTCCCGCTCCAAAGTCACGCCATTGTTTGTGCTCCGTCGGTGCAAAAATTTGATATTTTGTCTGATAACTTTTTTGGGAAATAAACCTATAAAAGTCTTACTTCTAGTCATCTCTGTATATTAAGCTGGGATCGAAGATATTACACTTACATCAAAAAAATGACATGCTTCACCTTTAAGAATAAACATCAACACTGTTTTTTTAATGTTATATTTTTGGTCAAAAGTTTTACCTAAAATGAGAGCTTTATTTAAAGGAGCAATACATAATTTCAGGACCATCGGTGTCACCAAACATGAGGATTTCACAATTGTTTGGGAAAACCGATAGCCCCGCCCCAAACTCATTCCACTGGCTAACGTTGCTTAGTCTGTACAATATTATGATATTGTGTCAGGTTATTTAAAGTTTTGGGGAAAATAAACCTAGAAATGTTTTAATTTAGTTATAATTTGATATTATTAACATAAAAAATGACACCTTTCCCTTTAAAAAAATGTCAACACTGTTTTTTATTGTTATATATTTGGTCTTTTTTTTTTAATACAATCAGAGCTCTGTTTAAAGGTACAGTACATAATTAGCATCACCAAACGTGACTGTTTTCAAATAGGTTTTCATCTGTCTTTCGTTATTCAGAAATACAGATAGTCCCGCCCCCAAACTCACACCATTGGTTGTGCCAGTGCTGATTTTGTCAGATTATTTAACTTTTTGGGAGCATTAAACTATACATGTTTTACTTTTAGTTGTTTTTTCATTAAGCTGGGATAGAAGTTACTATTTTTAAAAAATAAAAATAAATGACATGCTTCCCCTTTAAGAAAAAACATCAACATAGTTTAATTTACAGTTATAGTTTTGTTCAAAGGTCATTAACACTTTGCCACAATGGGAGCTTTGTTTAAAGCTAATTGCTAACGGCAATTACTAGGTACAATGTGTGCCAAACCTCGATAGCCGTTTTATTTAGAGAACAGCTCAAGACCCCTTCAAATCGCCACAGCGTTAGAATGAGGGAATAATGGGCATCCAGCACCTACCAGCAAAGCACATTAGAACTGTTTAAGTTGTCCCCCACAAAGTCACACATTTCAATTATTTCAAAGAGCTCGCCAATTAAAAGCTGCAAACGTGCCTTTTGAATGCAAACTAACACAATTAAAAGTGTTTCAGGAGTGTATTAGAGGAATCAGTTCTGAATTAGTTCTCTGAATACACAAGCCCCCCTCCGTTCTCATCTCCCGGGCCTTTCACTCTCTCAGAAGGACAGAAGCGGAGAGCTCTTTTTGAAGTCCGAGGAGGTTCCTTTCTTTTGGCTTTCCCTCTCTTTTCCCTCACCCTATCCTTCAGAGGGAAAGAAGATTGAGTCAGCCTAATCTGCTACTTGTACATTTGAATGTGTGGTGAGAGGAGATGATCCCGGTCGCCTGATAATAGCCCAGGTGCAAAGACACTGGCCGTGGCTAACTTGTTCTCGGCGGGGGCCGTATATCACAGAGGGGCAGCCCACCCTTTGAAGATGCATGCCTGCTTTCAGGAGCTGATTTGTGGCCTGAGAGGCCAGCGCTTTACAGCCCCGCCAGAGAAGAGCTCAAAAGAGTGAGCGGCCCCCCTCACTGGGACACGGTGTTGCTCGAGAGCCCTTCTTCGGTCGGTCGCCATCCCGGTTGTGATGAGTTTTAATGGGGCAGAGGATGGAGTGAAACTTCCCAGGGTGAACTTTCAGGTTTGCCTGCCACTTTCTTCCCATTTCTAGACATCCACTTGCCCCATGATGCAACTATTGGTTTTGTTTGCGGAAGTCATCGGAGGGGCCAAGAGAGGTGACTTTGTTTGACTTTGGTGACCCGGGCGACAAAACAACAGAGCCCTCTCTCTCTGTTTCTCTCCCACTTTGCTCCAGTGATTTATTTGTCCTCTGCAGTGCCACCTAATGAAGCCAAAGAAAAGAAATTAGCAGAGTGTTGCACTGGCCCCATTGACGGCGTTATTAAAGTGGCCCGGTACAGGCTTACTGGCTCCTGCATTCCTCTGTTTGTTATTGAGATGGTTATTTACACTGGCCGGACGCAGAGCTAGCTGGCTAACAAACAGGAGCCAGAGCAGCATACTTACTTGGCTGGGTGACCACTGGAAAGTCTTGTGTGGAAAGTTTTGGCTAGCACTGTATGCACGTTATGAAAATGTTCAATAGTTCTTGCATCGTAACCATAGTTTAACGGCCGAATTTGTAGTAAGACCAGACTAAACAAATGTAAATAATGGATTTGATGATGGCTTCAGTATAGCAGATGATGGGATTTGTTATTAAAGTTAGTTATAGTAATAAAAATATTTGCTTTTATTATATTCTGTTTATACAGTATTCATATATAAATATTTTGTGTGTGTGTGTGTGTGGTTGTATATATATTTAGATTAAGATTTATTCATATATATTTATTTTTGTTTGAATATATATTTAAATTAATAAATTAATCAAAATTTTAGGTAATCTAAAATTGTTTATTATTATTATTTATTAAATAATTTTGTTAGAAATATATAAATATTAATCAATATAAAAATATTAATCAAACACTGGTCACATCCCTCAATATATATGTATAGTTCTGTAATAAACATTTTAATTAATAATACATTTTTAAACTAAGAAGAAGAAGAAGAAGAAGAATCAATGAATGAATAAATAAATAAAAATCTTTAAAAAACAAAGGAAAGGCTGGTCACATCCCTCAATATTTATTTACAGTGCTGTTGTAATAATATATAATAATAATAATAATAATAATTATTAATTATTATTATTATTATATTATTATTATTAATAATAATAATAATAATAATAATAATAATAAACAAACAATGGCTGGTCAGATCTCTTGATTTATATAGTACTTTAAGTATTTTGAGTGCATTATTTTTTATTATTTTTATTATTAATTAGTTTTAATATTGTATATGTACTTGTATAGTTTAACAAACAATGAATACATAAATTATTATAGTATGGGGTATAATATAAAGACAATACAGGAATACAGCTCCCATATCGGTATAATTAAAAATATGTAAATTTTGCTAAATTATTATTTTGTTTTTAAATGCATTTGTTATTATTTGTTAAGTATTTTATTTGATATGACTTAAATGCTTGGATTACCTAAATAAAGTCTAAATCTATAAAAAAATATCTGCTATATAACCATAGTTACTATACTTAGTGTTACTACAGTAAAACCATGGTAAATTTCCAAAAGGTTTGCCTACCTAGGAAATGCAAAATACTGAGCACATTAGAAACGTTATTTACAAAAGTTAATATTTGATACTGTAGCCCCATCAACCTTCTGCGTTGTTATATTACAGCTGTCAGATTCTAGATCAACATTAATGGTCAGTTTCAACCACACCCCAAGCAACCAACATGCTTTATATGTCAATGAGTTGTCTTTGAAGAAAACTGTGACCATCCAGTCGATCCAATTCTAAACCAGCGCTGTGAGTTATGCTTAACCCTGAGGTGACGCTCTGAACTGAATGTGCAGAAACTTGTATTTATGTTAATTACATGAAGAAGGGTGGTAAGTGTGACCCCTTTGACTTTTAAAGATCTGATCGCTATCACAAGTTGGGAAACAGACTGAAAAGGAAGCTAAAAATGAGAATCCACCAACTCCAGGTAAGTTATTCATGCATTAATACGGATGAGGTCCACACAAAGTTAATTGCTCCCGGAAATGCATTTCTTCTTTTAATGGTTTATTAAAAACGATACGCCTTTTCTTAATTTCATCATATTTCATCATTCGACGCATTTGCAAATTAATTAAAACGACCTACATTTTTCTTACGATTGGGCAAAGAAAACGCTCCTTGGAGAACTTTGTGACTTTGGGATTGCGTTGGCAGCGGATCATCGCCGTTGACTTCGGGAATGTGCCATTTCTTGTTTATTAAAGCTTCATTAGCATCTACATGTGTAAACAGATACTGTAACTAACACACATTACCTGGAGGCTCATGGTCATGTGGAGAAAATAAAAAATTCAAGAATGCAAGATGTGTTTTATGTGTGCATAGACCTGTTATTTTATTATTTTCAGTGCTATTTTTACTAGCTGTTCTTAGAATAACTCAAAAGTTCGCAATAACTTTAATATGCACTCTAACTTTGGATGTAATCTTAAAAAATAGCTTCAACCAAACTACCATTCTCTTGAACCTAATCACTTTAACTTCACTTAGTCAATACATGTTCAGTTGACCACTGATCACAATTCTAAAAAGTTCAGACATTAAATGACAGCATTTGTGGGGTAAAGTTGGTAACAACAAAAAGTCTTTTAGACTCGTTCTATGAAAAAGCCAAATTGGAGGTTACAGTGCAATGGATGTGAATGGGACCCATTTAAAAGCAGAAATTATAATTTTATAAAAGCACATATTCATTGTTCTGTTCAAACTTGTGTAATATTTGAGCTGTAAAGTATGTAAATAATCATTTTTAAACATGGTTTATGGCATTGGGTTGTCATGGCAACAAAGTGATATATATATATCTTATAAAACTATATAACTTTACACATGGCAACAAAGTGATATATATATATCTTATAAAACTATATAACTTTACACAGAAAAGGTTAGTAAATTAACAGACAGTACCCGGAGCAGTGGGCAGCCATGTTATGCTGCGGCGCCCGGGGAGCAGTTGGGGGTTTGCCTTGCTCAAGGGCCCCTAATGGTATTGAAGGTGGATTAACTGTACTGCATTAGCCCGAGACTCGAATTAACCCTTCGATTGGGAGTCCGACTCTCTTTTGAGGCCACGACTTCCCCCATAATTGTGTGTACACAAAAGGTTAGTAAAATTTCTCACTCGCACAGAAAAGGTTAGTAAATTATTTTTTTTCTCCCACACTACAATCATGTTAACATGCATATTGTTCATATATTATTACTATTAGATTGTTTTTTGGTGTAGTATTTTGTTTTTCACTCACTAGTAAATTTCAAAAGAAACGGCAATGAATTAAACATGAAATTTTGAAGTAGAAAATAGTATTTTCTTGCAAAAAATAAGCCAATAATCTGTTTTATTTACAATATGGAAAAATGTTTTACAGTTTATTTCATGTTTTACAGTGCATCGGCCTCCATTGTAAGTGCATTACTGTAACCCAGATTACTGCTTTTTTAAAGAAAAGGAAATTAATTGGCCTGGAAATCACTAATTTTGCCGATTGAGTTTAACTAGAATATTCCTTTAGCTTCAGAACATTGCAGAGCTCAATTGTCCATTCCAAGACTATCAGTTTTCCCAGAGGAACTGGTTTCTGTGTATTACACATGCCACTGATCCAAGGCCAGCCGCTGACTTCCTCAGAATCGGAATTAATTACTAGCTTCGCACGGGAAGCGGGTTGAGAGTGGAGATCTTTAGAAGTCTGGTCTTTCTTCCCAAACTGCCCCATGGACTTGCAGATGGTTTCGGTGAGTGGCTCTTTCCCGTGGAGAGTAATCTCACCGGGGACTCTGGCGCAGCACTGGGCTGCACCAATACAGTCTCCATTCGCAGACGTTTCAAAACAGCCAAGGGGGAGGTTGGTGACTTAACATAAATTAGACCACCAGGGAATGTAGAGATCTTGCTCTGAAGAAGGGTAATATTGAGAGAAAAAACGACACTCAGAAAGCTTTCGGATCCGGTCTATGTGGACAGGATGTTATGAGGAAGGTCATGGGTTCGATTCCTGAGAATAAAAGTGTCTGACAAGAGAATAAATGCAAATGGGTCAATGACAAATAAGAGTAAAAGGGAAAAATCTTTTAAAATTTAGTTTTACTGTATTCATCTTGGTTTTGTATTGTTTTGAAATTTTTGTATCATCAAGAAAGCTTACAATTTAATTACCATAAAAAAGTCAACAGTAATATATTTACCTAACATTTTGAATACATGTTTGTATATGTATCTTATTCATTAATTTAAAAAAAGTTTTAAAAATACATTTTCAAGGTAATTTTTTTTCTAAATAACATCAATTTTAATTAATAATATGAGTAGGTTTTTGGAGAATTGCACCACATTACATTTTACAGCCTCAAATGACCTTTCCCTGTTGTAATAATGTAGTTGTTGTTGTTTTTTTTTTTTTGTATTTTTTTATTTTTTTGTGTGTTTTTATAACTGACCCAAATGTAGCCCAATCTCTGGACTCCAGATATATTACAAAGACAAAATCATATCATATCATACCATCATATTGTGTTCCTGCATGTGGCTCAGTGGTAGAGCATTGCTAGCAGCGCAAAGGTTGTGGGTTCGATTCCCAGGGAACACATGTTAGGTAAAAAATGTTAGCCTGAATGCACTGTAAGTTGCTTTGGATAAAAGCATTTGCCAAATGCATAAATGTAAATATAAAATCATACATGAAATGCACATGCGTACCCTGATATTTATAAAAATATATGTTTTTAATAATTGAGTAACTTTTAACACAGTGTTATTTTAGTTTTTTTTTGTTGCTATTTTAGTTTGTAGATTGTGTGTTGATGTGTTTATTTTTCAGGTTTTTTCTAAGCTAATCTCCGGGGTATATATATATAAAATATTTTTAATTTTTTTTTTTTTTTAATTTTTTTTTTATTTTTTTACCGAACGAACAAATGCTGGTCACATCCTTCGATATATATATATGTATAGGTTTATTATTATTAATATTTTGAATGCTTTTTTATTTTAGTTAAATTTTAAGGAATTTTTTGTTGTGTTTTTTCTCAATTTTAGTAGATTTTACATTTTATTTAGTCTTCGTTAACTATAATAACTCTGGTTGACCCCTGACCCTTAAAAATACTTTTGTTTAGTGTAACCTCATGAAACCAGCTTGATTTGGTAATTTTAAGTTATATTTAAATTCATTTAGATATTCCTAAATGAAATACATTTTGATCCAACAAATTGTTTTTGTTCAAGTAGCTCAACTGGAACAGCGTAGCTCTAGCAATGCCAAGGTCACAGGTTCAATTCCCAGGTAATGCACATACTGATCCAAATGTTCGCTTATAGTAATTTGTCTATCAAATACCAGTTTTCTCAATAGCAATTAGACTAGTCAAAACATTTCAAAATGTCATTAAAATCATTTAATTTGAGTAGTTCATCCACACCTGGTCCCACTGTACAATATTTCCATGCTGACCATGAACAGATGTGATTCTTCTGTCACCTAAAGACAGGATTAACAACACTCTGTTTGTTTGTTAGTTTGTTTGTTTGTTAATAGCTGGACATTGGCTGTGTTTGCAGTGGGACACTGATGAGAGTCGCTGACTCTGAAGAGGACACTTCAAGTGTGATTAACAGTGGAGGAACGCGGAAAGCTGCAGCGGCTGCTAATTAACCCTGCATTGTGCTCGGCCGACAAAGAGACAAAAGAACAAAGTCGAATTTGAATGCGGCAGATTATCACGATAACAAAAGACAAAGTAGTAGATCGTGCTCTTGACGGGGAATTTTCACACTGATCGTCACAACATGGGATTGGATCAAAGAGCGATGGAGTTACATTAGCGGGACAATGGGGCCTTGTTATTCGACAACAAGAGGCATCCATCTGCATGTCACAGGGGCCCGTTTTAGTCAACTATCAGCTTCCTCTGCTGTTGAATACAGTGTGGTAGATTTCATATGTACAACGATGAAGCCCAGGGGCTGATGGATGTTTCTTAGCAGTTGATGGATCTCGTATTGTATGTTTCCATGGTGGTTTCAACTGGTTTGGCTTCACGGCCCAGTGGTGACAGTTTATTTTTATTGTGTAAATGTAATGTATATGTATTAATATTAAAGGATAGGTAAGTAGGAAAATTAACCATTTTATAAATGGCTTGATTTAGAAAAATCTGTGTTTTTGCCATACAGTGAAAGTCAATGGGGTCCAAAACAACATTTCATTATATGGACAAAAACAGCTTAAACATTCTTCAAAATATCTTCTTTTCTGTTTCACAAAAAAAAAAAAAAAAAAAAAAAAAAGAAAGTCATACAGGTTTATAACAACATCTGGGTGAATGAATGATGATGTGTTTTTAACAAATATGTTTGGATAAAAATCATACTTTTTTTAAACCCAACAATGCAAGAAAATCATGTTGAGATTGAAATGATCAGGTTTAGCTTTGGTTTTGATGTCTGAAAGAAAAGACATGGAGGACAAATGGGGATCTCATACGTAGCTATTATATAAGGTGAAAACATTTACTGATGCTCAAGGCAACACAATGCATTAAGAGCTGTATTCCTAAATGAAATTTGTTTAGGATAAAGTTAGTCTCTAACTGTATAATCCAACAACCTGTTCCATCCAGCAATTACCAGGGACACCCTATGTGTGTAATTAATCACTGGGGTTGGTGCCATGACCCGGTACATAATAAAAAAGAAAGAAGAGAACTACCAAGAGAGAAAAAAAAAGTATACAGAGACTTTCCAGTCATAGTACTCCCCTAACCCCCCACCGCCCCCCACCCCCGTAGTGGGCCCCCCTAACACCTCTAATCAGCATCATCCCTTCTCACCCCTGGACGTAGCCCTCAGCTCTCCCAGCCTCCCTCCCGCACCTATGCTGCCCCGCCGGCCTTTGAAGTGGCGGCGCAGGGTGTGAGTTACCACAGCACAATCACAGATAAGATCTATGGTGATAGATTAGCTTGTCGCAGCAGGGGAAATAGCAAGGATACTAAAAAATCCACAGAGGCTGTTACTGTCCTAACATATTTAACGCCTTGCAGCGAAGACTCTTCAGCACCCAAACACCCGAGTGCCAAATCTGCTAGCTCCCATCATTAAAAGGAGATGTTTATGTTTGCGGTTAAATGAGCTTTGACAGAGAAAGAGGGAAAAGAAGATAGTGAAAGGTTAAGCTATACCAGATATTTTTATCTCCCTAAATAATATTATTTTACATTATATTGTATTTTATAATTTTGTATCCTTATTTAATTATCAATTTTAATTATTTTGTTTCATAATAACATTAAAATATATACATTTCTAGTCTATAAAAATATTTGTATATAGATTTACATAATATATAATAATACATCACAATATAGTAATATGTTAATTAATACATTAAAAGTAAAAGTGCATAAATAAAGTTTTTATAAAATATTTACATATATATTGAATAAGATCTATAGAATATCCAGTTACCAATATTATTAAAATATGCCCATAATTAATCTGGTTAAGTGGTTTATATCAGTACGTCATCAACAAATCTAGGACTGTCTAGACTTCCCAGTAATTTCAATATTTTAAAATTCAGAAAACTTTTCCAAATGTAACATGGTCAGTATTTTAATGATTTAGAATTAAATTGTATTTTAAATGAACTGTAGCATTTAATGAATAATTAATGCATTAATTAGCATAAATATTACAGACATAACACCAAGTTAGGCAGTGTTATATTTAAAGTATACTGTTGCCTTTTTAAAGATTTTTTAAGAAAAATGTAGAGCAGTAGACAGTAGAGCAATTATGCAAATGTATGAAAGCAGTTCTTCGGCAGATTGCATAAAACTACAATAAATAAGTTAAAAAAAAGAAAGAAAAAGAAACTTGATATTATGATAATTTGACATTTACATTTATTTTTATACTATTTATTTTTAAAAACTATAACACAGTTTTTGGTTAAAATCTTAATTCTATAATCCAAAATTGTTCTAATGTATCCCGGTGTGGATTTCATGTTGTTGCTTCTCTACCACATAGCTATTAAAAATATGATGATACTGGGATTTTGGGTTTTCAGAATATAATATAATATTTAAAAAAAAATAAAAAAAATAAGACAGTATTCTACTAAATGACAAAGTCAAGACAACTATGTCAAAAGAGGTTTTATGCTGAATTGTAATCCAACTACACTTAACTTCTTAGACTAAAGCAAGCTCACTGCACAGACATGCTGGGTTTCATAACTGCAATAACCTGGAGTCTTGCCAAACGGCTATTGTCCTCCAAAACAAACAGCACTGAACAACACTAAACGCCACAGCTGAGCTCCCCGCATGTTCATTCTCCAATTTGCGTCAAAACCAAAATTTAACATCATGGGCTGTTGGCCAGAATCAGCGGAGATGGAATAATATTTAGAGAATGCATGGGGAAAAACACCAGGGCTTCTGATTGGTGGCATGGAATGCTGAGGCCCAGACTGACAGAGCCGAAGCCTGAAGCGTGATGAATAGGAGGAGGAAAAACTCACGCTGGGCTCTGTCTGAACCTGCACAGCCCTGCAGAGTCTGGAGGCTTCGGTTTGGCTTTTTGTTAGATGTTCGAAGTGTCAGAACATATGTTAATTTATGGGTTCTCTTATTGAACATGGGAACAACAACTAGGGATTCAAAATGGAGTCCTGCAGCAAACTCTTCATACAGCTAATATTGCAACATTTCACAGAGGATATAATTAATATCATCCTGAGGTGACACGCTGTGATAAATTAGGTGCAAAGCGGTGAATTCAAACAAATGTGCTTTGAGACTGCTGCTCAGTTGACCTCGTGAACTGGTGAGACAGGACAGCCTCCGCGCAGGTGAAAGTAGAGACCTTTAAAAACTAAGATCCTGGCTAATGGTTCCTGTTATCACCTTCCTGAGACAATACACGTCCTTATCTTGAATAACAATTAGGAACTCTTTTACTGCCCCTGCTATGCTAAGTTAGCCCCATTAACTCTTACAGGGAGGAAATGCGTTTAACATCTTAATAAGTTAAGAGACCAGGTGCAACCGAATGGAGGAAACTCGAGATAATATCTATTGTAATCCTAAATCATGAGGGGGAGAAAAAAAAACAATAATATTTAATGAATCAACATGAAACAAACATATCTGACCACTGACTACAGCCACTGACAAGTCAGCCCGATCTCACGGCAATTCGTACATATTTTACGAGGTGGCTAATTCTTACGAATTCGTAGGACCACACTCGTACAAATTCCTACGATTTTTGCCAAATCGTACGTATTTTACGAGTTGCACATTCGTATGAATTTGTACGAATGACCAAACCCCGCCCCTAAACCTACCCGTCACTGGGGTCTAGGCAAATCGTATGAAATCGTACGAGTGAGGTCGTACAAATTCGTACGAATTAGCCACCTCGTAAAATATGTACGAATTGGTCGTGAGATAGCGTTGGACAAGTCAGAAACATAACATAATATAATATAATATAATATAATATAATATAATATAATATAATATAATATAATATAATATAATATAATATAATATATTAATAGTCAAGTTTTATTTATTCACATTTATTCAATTTTATTATTCAACATTTATTCATAATAAAGTACAAACATGTACTATTTAATTCATCAATTTAATTTATCAACATGAAACAAAATATATGACCACTGAATGGTGCTATAATATAATATACTATAATATAATATAATATAATATAATATAATATAATATATAAATGTATTCATAATCATAAATGTCTTCAATCATATAAAAATATTAAAAAGTAAAAAAAATTTTTTTTATAAAAATATTAAAAAGTAAAAAAAAAAAATTGTAGAATGTATTTCATTATATACAGTATCATTATAAGTGTCTGTGTTCTATTTTACATAACCTGTGTGTATTGATAGACAGATATTACAATTATATTACAATATATAATTATAAATAATATTAGGTAAAAATTGTTTTTTATTTTTATATTGTTTTTATTTTTTTTTAGTTTATATTTTTTGTTTGGGGTTATATTTTTTAATCAGAATCCTTTTTTTTATAATTTTCCATGTTTCATATTTTTTTCAGCTGCATTATAAATATTTACTTTTCATTCTAATTCTATAGGAATCCGGCCCTGCCCCACATTCCGCTCTTAGCCGCAGCAGTGTAGAAACTGTGAGAAACCTCCCACTGACATAATTTGTTTCACAGTTACTGCCCACCAGCATGAATCAGATGTTGACATTCTAATTTCATGCACACACGGGTGTTCAACCCCAACCCCACTGTCCCTGGTGTCCATCGTACCTGGAAACAAGCGTCTGAGACCAGCCTGACCCCCACCGGAGGGGTCCACTGACTCTCTGAAGCTTGTGCTATAATGAGATTATTTAGATGAACCCAAACATAAAGATATATGGCAGTGACATCAGAAGCACCTGTTATACCAATTCAGATTGGGTTAAGCATGGCAGATGTGTAACTGACCAAAATGTGTTTATTTATTTATTGTGCAATTCATTTATTTGTTCTCTACTTATGCTATTGATTTAATCTTTTTATTTTATTTGTTTATTCGTTTATAAATCCTTTTGCTTGGCTCCTAGGAGACTATGACTAGTTATACCTCCACTAACAATGGGTCAGGCCTACCTCATTTAAAACAGACTTTTGCTAAGCATGCACGGAGTGTATAAATATATTTGTTTATTGCGGTTGTTTTTAGTAAAAATCCACGTGTGGCTACAAAGTAGAAAGAAAAATAGCCATAAGCAAAGCATAAACACACATCCGTTCCTCCTTCAGCAGTGCTGCTTGTCACATTTGCAGAGTAAACCGAATGCAACTTTTGCTTAGCGTCGATTAATTTTTACGCTTTTACAAACAGTATTTTGACAGCCCATAATATGAGTGGAAACACGAGGAGTGTGCAGCTGAACCAAAACCTGGCCTCATTCTGTCAGTGCAGACCTTCGGAGAACTCCATAAGCTATTGCAGAAAAGACTTAGGCCCACAGCGTTAATGAAGAACTTGTTACCAGCGTGTGTGAAGAAGTTACAACCAAACGTGATTTGATTTACATCTTGTCAGGTATTTTTTTTTTTTCAAAGTTAACCCTTTGCGATATAAAATTATTGTTTTAACTTAGTGTTTCGCGCTATTTGCCTTCAAACTATACATAACAACAATGCGTTACCTTTTTTGAAGAAGTTAAAACCGCACTTTTGAATGAAATCCTGTCAGTTTTCCCAAATTTAACCCTTTGGGATGTAATTTTAGCGAATTGTTTGGCGCTATTAACCCTCAAACCATCCATGATATCTGATACAACAACACATGTTTACGAGTTACCTTTGTTGGTGAATAAGTTACAGTCAGACTTGTTTTGATTTACATCCTGTCAGTTTTCCCAAATTTAACCCTTTGAGATATGTTGGTTTAGCGAACTGTTTGCCCTCAGATCATTAATGCAACACAACAACAAAAACAACAACGTGTTTGTTGATGAAAAAGTTACAACCAAACCTGTTTTGATTTACATCCTGTCATTTAACCCTTTGGGATATAAAATGATTGGTTTAGCGAACTGCTTGACGCTATTTGCCTTCAAACCATCGATATCTGTCACAACACCTCCTTGTTTACGTTACCTTTGCTGACTGAGTCTCATCCTGCAAAACAAATGAAGTCTTTCGAGTTCAGCAAAAGCCAAGAATCAACCAAAGTTCTATCAAACGTATTTGACTTATTGCTCGACAATAAACAGTCGTCCCCTGTCCATTTCATCTCTCTCCGCTGGAGGTTAAGTCGAGTTTATTACCGACGCCTCGGCCGACGTGCATTAAGCAAATCATAAATTATGCATGCTAATTACCTTGGGCTCCCACTGTAATGAATTCTTTTAATTAAACTACCACATTGTGGTTTTGCGTGGCACGTTCTATATTTTATCCCCCTGCCTAGGATGACCTTCTTCTTTGTAGGAGTGGATCGTGTCGTGGATGGTCGGGCATCGTTTTGTCTTTGCTTACACAACAGAGTTCACGTCGGTGTTAATGAACAGAAGTAAAGCCCACTCGAAGACAACTGAGGCCTTCGTTATTACGAGCCCTGAAATCACAACAAGCTGCTGCTCTCCAGCATAATGTGAGGCGTTGGACGACTTGCCTGACTGTTGATTTGAAGAGGTTAGACATCCGACGCGAGTTCTGTGTGCTACATGCAAATGTGTGGAAATATAGTGTTAAAACCTGTCTATTTTATTTTATTTAGAAATAGTGTCTACATTTTCATGTGCTACATTCATTATGATTTTAGGTATCAGACTGAAAATTTGTGTAAATTCTGAAAGGTAAAAGCGCTGATGATAATATATGATATTTTATGAGACAATATTTTCTTAAATAGAAAATATTGTCTCATAAAATATCATATATTATCATATATAAAATATTGGACATATGACAGATAATAATTTAATGAATGCAGAAATTATATTTGTTTGACAGTAACCCAAGCTGGTTTAGCAGCACTGCAATAGTTTTATGGTATGTCTTTAATACAGTTAACACAATAATAATCAACTGCAAATTAATATATAATGAGAAAAAATGCATTTTCTTCAGTAAAGCTATTATTTATCTTTTTAAAGCTACAACTGATAAAATTAATTTCTGTAAAACATGCCTGTTGATTTATACTTTTCATCTTCTTTAAATAAAATTAAGAAAAAGCTTTTGACATTTTATTTTACTTCTGTAAAACGGGACTATTGCTTTTTAATTAAATTTTCGTTTTTTGAGGTTTCATTAAAAAATAAACAAAATATTTTTGTTATCTGTAAAATTGTTTAATATGCAAAACATGTCTATTGATTAAACCTCTATCTTTAAATAAAATGAATAGATAAAACATGTTTGGAGCTTGTTACATATTTGTTATATACTACTCCTTAAGTAAATGCTTAAAAAAAAAAAAAAACTAAACATACACTTCTGTATAATCAGTATGATAACCTAGAGTAAACATCAATGCAACACAATGTCAAACCCCAGAAAAGAAAGTCAAAAGAAAAGAAAAGCAAAAGGGGAAGAGTGGAAAAAAACTTGCAGTGTTGTGCAAACAGTCTCTCAGGGGGAGGGGTTGGATTTAAATTCCAAAGGGGTCTCAGAACTCGTTTCCTAGTCCCCCAGTCAGCTATGTGTTTGTGAGAAATCGGCCTTTTTGTCTTTCTGAAAAAAGACTAAATCTACATCGGTGGCCCAGTCTAAGTTTGCAATTCTTTGCACTTTCTATTCAAGTGAATGAGGGTGAATGAAGTGGCCAGGGACCCTTTATTTGATCAGCTCAATTGCATAAAGTGACGGAATTCTAATGTATTTGCTTAATATCCCGGAGAAGGCTGTTGCTCTCTATGCGGGGACGCAGACAATGCACCTGTTTCTCGCATTCTGACCGCGACATATCCTTTATCAATGGACCCCCCATTAAATCTGAGAATAAAAAAGGAGGTAAAATGCTGGAAAGCGGTGAAATCATAGTGTAAAAATATCGGGCAACATAATATATAGATAATAATTAAATGTAAAGAGTAATTTTAACGTTAAAAAAATAGAAATGAAAGGTACCTAATTATATTTAAACTGAAACTGATTTTTTAGGTTTGTGTTAGTTAAGAATTTAATTCTACAAAATTAAGAAACTAAAACAGGAAAAAAATTGAATATCGGGAATATTTAAAATAAGCATTTTGGAAACTATAATCTAGTAAAGTTGTCTAGAAATAAACAATGCATAATGTATTTTTTTCTCTCCTCGAAATTATTTCTGCCCATTGATGAAATGTAAATGTTAAGGTTTAAAACTCGAAGTGGAGTGTTTTGTAGCTGAAGCGAGTGGCTGAGCTGAGCTGAGCTGATGAATGAGTCTGCTTGTGTGTGCTGTGACTGCGGCACAGTAACTTCATGCATCCTAATCAAGAGCTTCATTCATTTATTCCATTCCGTCAGTTGTGCTTTCCCTCGAAGGAAAGTGCTCACCTGCATGATCCGATGAGCGAATTTATATCGTTTAAGATATTCAGAAAATATCAACAGGTATTTATTCTAAAATTAAAAAGAAGAGCTTATGAAGAAAATATAGTGTTAATATTTTTATTAATATTAAATAAGGAAAAATTGAGATAGATTTACTTAAGCAGAAATTTGTAAAGAGGAAAAAATTAATTCATTACTGTTTGCATTTCAGTAATTTTAATAATAATAATAATAATTGAATGTAATAGTTTTTTACATTTTGAGTGTACATGAGAATTTGACCGTCTGTGTGAAGAAAGAGAAAAACACTAGCTAAATTCACAAACGAATACAAGAGGAAACGTATGTTTACACAATTTTAATGAAAAAATATTCTGATGACCAAGTTTATAATTTAATGCAGACGTTTTGCACATCTTTTAAAAGCACGCATGCTTGCAGCAAAACAACACAAAGTCTGGAAAAGGCATGCTTTATATCTGAACAAAAAGTACAAATGTTACGGCATTTAATACACATGGTCACCTCGGCTTTAAATTAAACGCTCACAAAACATTTCCTGGAAAATATCATGTAAAACATCTAACTAAAAAGTGCATTGGACACAATTCAATATCACTTATTTGCAATTATTCACATATTTACTTGAAGACCCTATCTTTTAAAACTATTTTAACTTTTTTTTTCAAGTTTGCCATTGTAGCATACTGTACTTGTGTGTGTGTGTGTGTGTGTTTTAGATCAAGTATAGTATTTGGTTTGCAGACTGAGACAAGTTTAGTCGTCTAGGACGTTAGTAGCATGACTACTAACTACATAAAAAATAGTGAGCATTCCAACTTACGCACATTTTCAGCCTATTTCAGCACGATCAAATTATCTAACAATTATTATCATAGGCGATAACCTGTAAAACGACGAGCACTTGCCATGTGCGATTGAAACACGAAGCAGGATTTGACAGCAGTCAACCCACTCGAACGAACACATAAATTCTGGATATTTAAAATGTAAAAACTCTTCATTTTACAATATGGTATCCGTGTCGATCCGTTTGATTGGACTCATCGAAAGCAACACTTAAAATCTGAACAACATACACATAAATTAACATCACTGCAACATAGATAGCTCTTGCCTTGATTGTATAGCCAGTGTTTTTTTTTTTTCAAGGTCTATGATTAAAATTCAACTTTGGAGTACAGGTGTCTACCGGGAGGCCCAGTTCGCAGGTGTCAGTGCACCGCGACCGACTGCAGCGACGCGGGGCCCGTCAGGGTCTCGCTCGGGGTGGCGGGGCTGCTTTGGCTGGTCGCTGTCTGCGGGGAAGTCGGGCTCAGCGACTGGGGAGAGTTCGACAGGAAAGCGTGGATGTGGTGAGGCAACGCCGCCGGAGTGGGCTTGATCGGGACGGGGATCGCCGGTAAGGTCTGTCCGCCGTGGCAAAGCGACTTGATGGGCACACCGTAGGCACTGTAATCGCTGCTGGTCATGGAGATGGGCGCCGCGCTGTCCATCACGCTAGTGCTGTACATATGGGGCCAGGCTGTGGTCAGCTGGTTGTGGAGGGGATACCCGGTGGAGAACGCCAGCCCTCCCGGCACTTTATACTCTCGTGCGATGATGTTCTCGATGGCGAACGGGTGTTTGAACGTGGACGGCTGGGACACTCCCAGGTTGTAGCTGGACATCTGGGGGAGGTGGGTGCCCAGGGCGCTGAGCCGGAGCTTGGCTTGCTGCTGGAGGTAGTGGGCAGCGTCCGAGGGCTTGCTGGGCGCCAGGTGCTCTGATGTCATCACCTTGAAGCGTTTGCGCGGGCGTCGCAGGAAACTTCCGTTCTCGAACATGTCGCCACAGCTGGGATGGAGAGCCCAGAAGCTGCCCTTTCCGGGCTGATCCGGGCGCCGGGGGATTTTGATGAAGCAGTCGTTGAACGAGAGGTTGTGGCGAAGGGAGTTCTGCCAGCGCTGGGTGTTTTCCCGATAGTAAGGAAAGCGGTCCATGATAAACTTGTAGATCTCGCTAAGTGGAAGCATCTTCTCCGGACAGCTCTGGATAGCCATAGCGGTGAGGGAAATGTAGGAGTACGGCGGTTTCTGGTCGCTGTATGTGTTTCTCCCGGGTCTAGGCATCCTGTCCAAATTCTGCGCTGGAATTCAGTATTCTGAGTCTTTGTGTCTTTGAGAATTTTTCCCGAGTTTTTTTTTTTTTTTTTCTCTCTGAAGAGCGCCGAGAGTCTCCCTGCAAGTTCACTTCTCTGGTGCTCTGAACACAAGAAAGAAGAAGTAGTAGGGTTTCCTTCTTCACAGGCCAGCTTGAATGGACCAGATCCTCTCTCTCTCTCCGTCTTTCTTGATAAGACTAAGAGCTAAGTGGCTGCCTCCATGTCCTTCCTCTAACCATCTGATAGTTTTATGTGGCGACATGGGCAGAAAAGACCCCTGTAGAGGCGCTTCATTAATGTGCCACTTCTTTGCTATCACATGACAATCGCCTTGGGAGGAGGGGGGCTGGGAGAAAGGCATAATCTGGTTTCATTTACACCTATTTACATGGACACCTTGGGCCAATAGAAATCATTTCCATTTGAAGACAGAGCAAAGGGGTGAAAAGGCTCGGCAACCGGAATTGAACTGCGATGGCACCCGGTAACAGTGTGTGAAGGTATGTGTGTGAACCTTTCTGTGCGCTTCGTAGGGTGCTTGGTCTACAATTCACACGTACAAATGGAGCTACTGAGCAATGGGATGTTTGACATGGAAATTGGCTGGAACTTGCATGCAGTTTGCATTGTATCGTCACAGTTACTTTTTGCTTGTCTTGCTGTCATGACACAGTTCGTATGACTTTTGCCGGCTTTGTTATGCCTGCTTAGAGTGAAAATGTCAATTGCATCCCACCGTAGACATGAGGAGGGCAAATTAAACCGTGTAGCGACACATTTTTTTCCATGTATTTCCACATGACTAACCTGAGCGCCTCGTTATTATAATGAGCCAAGGGAGTCATACATATGTCATTTAGCCCATAAGCATATGTTTATTAGCAACTAGAAAATGAGCTAATGTTTCACGCATGGTCTTTCGGTACAGTCAGGCGATACATATTTTATTAAATCACGACAACATTTTAAGGTGAATGTGCACATATCTCACTATAATATCACTGTAAAAATACTAAATTTGAAAAGCAACACTGATTATTTTATTGCACGCTTTCGAGTTTATTAGCCTACTTATTTGAAGAATTGGTAGAAATAATGGGAATTATTTTGACAAATGTAATGGATGGAAACAAAATTGTTAAGGCATAATGATGAAAACATTTACTGTGCAATTAATAACAATGGCAATGCGTGCTCACAAGCAGCTACTAAATAATTACACATAGTTCATTAGTATTACACGGTGCTTACTTATGCAAATACACATTAACACTGTAAAGTGTGAACAAATCATCAAAGCGTATTTTTTTCAAATGGTTAATATTCGCTTAATTTTAAAGATGTGGCCAGATCTCATTATTGCGGGTTTAAATGCGCGGCCACATCCTACAATATTAACAGCAATACTTGAGAAACCTCTTCACAAAGCCGACGACAGGAAAAACATAAAAAGACACGACCTTTGTACACATTAAGGCTTCCAACATAGAATTATTCACAATTTTATTTAAAATAAAAGGGTGAGATATTTTTCCCTAAGAGCCACACAAGTAAGGAGACCTGGAGTGTGCATTAGAAAATGTGCAAACATTTAAACAAAACAAACAAAAAAAACCCTTCTTGAAATGAAACTTCATGATGCCAGGCGGGCTTTTGTGCTCATGTAAAGCAAACTGAAAAGTACTTCACATATGCAAATAAAGCCTTCAGAGTGGCGTTGTGAAAACTGTATAAAATATCCATAAGTCAATTATATGAATGTGAAAACCAAATGGAAGCCTATTTTGAGCAATGGCCATTCAAGCTTTTTTTTCAGGGCTCACCAAGGGCCACCTTTCCGCTTGGCGAGTTTGCAATGCACTGGACCACACACGAGCTCGAGGATTTGCTCATAATTTATGCAAATTTTCCACCATAAATCCACCAATGAGACCCCTGACTGCTCTGACGGATCGCGAATAGAATCAACCATACAAGTGATTAGAAGCAATACGCATTGTTTATTTTGATGCCTGTTTGGAAGATGCATGCAGGAGGGAAAAGGTCTGTATCTAAACCGCGGGAAGAGAGGGAATAAAAAAAAAAGACTTTTACCAGGCAACTAATATTTACAAAACAGGAAGAAAGTACCAAGCAAAGCGTTATAGTTTCCTTGGTTGCCACACAATCACCGTCTCAGAAACACTTTCTTTCCAAGCTAGGAAGTCATGCAGCTACTTCTTTTAACTTGTCATTCCTCTGCTTGTGTATTGACAGAAAAGGGCCAAAAGGATTCCGATTTTCCAGGCTTCTTTCACATGAAGTTTTCCAGAGTTCTTCAGAGGCAAGCAACGTCGAGATGTTGAAAAAGCAAGTACTCTTCAATGAATCTGCCATTCTGACGGCGCGACACAAAGTATCCGACACCTTCAGTGAGAGAGAGGGAGAGTTTCTACCGCTCATAAAAACTATTTATTTCTCTGCCCAAATGTTTACCCAGACAAGAAACAATAGAAAAACAACTATGTGACTTTCCTAGTGTTCGAGGAAAGAAAGGATGCGCTCGAAAATAACAAATGCGGACAAAAATCGCACTTCACATTATCGTTTTCAAAAAATAAAAATTTCCTATACATGAACAACATTCAGTGTTTGGAGCTCTGGCGATTTTTGAGAGCTACACGTTTCAAACTTTGATATGGTATTCACAAATTTGTCGGCTATGAATTTACTATCTTAAACCCTCACCACAACAGCACCAGTTAAAATACAGCTACAAAGACATTATTTTATGTTATTTCGTGGTGATAAAATGTAATTGTCCAAAATAACAATTATGCCATTAATCATTTAAAACATTAGAATTAAAAAAATGATCAAATTGAACTAACATTAAACTATCGAAAATAATTCTAACGGGACACCAAAAACAAATCAGAAAGTGTGTGCTTGTCATTTTCCTATGCACCGTCCCATTTTTAACATTGCCCATCTTGACTCTGCTGTAATGCAAAGCGTTCCTGAATCTTTAAATTGCACGTGTACCGTGTAAAATATATAATTGCAATTTGCAATACTATGCAAATCAGCCCAGTCGCCCGCGCGCTCCTCTGCTGATCCTACAGACGCGCAGGCAAATGTTTTCACAGTTAATCACCGCACAATGGCACAGTATCAACCTGTGATGAGGGACCACCCAACTCATTGCACTTTCTCCGTTTTTTTGCGGGATGAATTTTCCGGCAGCTGTCATGGAAATCAGCTTTGTCCTTAACTTAACGGTTAACCAATGTGACGAGGACGAGCCGTGTGTATTTGTTCACCGAAGATTTGCTGCTTTTTCTTCCCGCCAGCCCCGAGCGCAGCGCTCAAATGGCTCACTGCAAATGCCACCACGATTCTTGAATGGCTCGAGTCCCTGCAGCAGTAGATCAACTGTATAATGTGCGAGTGAGTTTGGTCATTTGTACAAGCTGAACAAAGGTTGGTCTAAGCCAAATTGCATTGCACTTGTGAACCGGGGGCTCTAGTCTTAAGTATCTTTTACAGCTGGGGGGACCGAGAACAATTTTGTGTGCGTCTGAAAAAGGCAGAAAAACAAAGGCACTTTCTGAAGCATCTTAAAGTAGAGTAGTGAGGCGTGACATTCCCAGGGCGATGGGACACAAAGGCTGAGGTCACGCGGATGAAAAAGAGAATCAAACAGCCACTTTCACACGTCTGCCCTCCGCCACACAATAGGAAACAAATGTTGTTAAAAGAGGATCGATGCCATTCATTGTAAGGCAGCGAATGATAGCAAAACAATATTGTCAAACTGAATCAACTTTGGGATATGCTGCCACCCAGGAAAAAAAAAAAAAAAAAAGGAAAAAAAAAGGAGGGACAGGGGAGAAACTCTCTCTCTGCCCTTTACATCCATGCACGGAGCCGTCCATAGAGGCGAAACTGTGCAGGAACTTATGATAGCCTACATATAAAATATTTGAACGACTCTAAAAACGTCAAGTTGCGTAATTACCCCCACCTCCAGAAGAAAAAAAAAAGACACACGAACAACAATATATAAAGTATATGCAAGTGTATATATACACACACACACACACACACACACACACACACACACACACACACAAGTCATGAATTATTAGGTCATTAATTTCAGTAAATGTATTCCATGTGATCTGATCAAAACGTTACTTGCCACAAAATAGGAACAATATATGACATTTAAAAAGAAAAACATACTGACCTTGACAAAAAGGTCCTAAAAAGGGTCTAAAGCGAATCTCTGTTTATTAGTTTATTTGTCACTGTGCAATAAAATTATAAGTTTATAATATTATAATATGTATTAAAAATATAATACTATTTTAAATAGTATTATTAATAGAAGCTGGATTGCATTTTTTTTTTACAAGGAATAACAAATGATACCAAACTACTTATGTTAATATTTCCTTTCTCAATAAGTTTTTTTCGGGGGGGCATTTTTTTTTACCTTAACGACCCACAAAAGAATATGAATATCAAAATGAATATCAATGTGATATTTATTTTCAAAAATGAAAACGTGTATCACAGGTATATTCGAGTCATTTTGACATAAGAATGCCTTAATAGATATACAAATAGCTTAATAACTGAATATCGTCAGATGTAATATAATAAATATTACTGGCTTATAACACATAACATTATTATTATTATTATTATAATTATTATTATTATTATTATTATTGCTTGCCGTAGTGCATGTCAGGCAGCTGTCGAGCAGAACCCAGCTGAGCTCTCCGCGTCAACTCCATGTGTATTTCATCGCATTATTAGCTTCATCTTTCTGCAGGCAATGTAGATTTACCAAAGAACTAATGAATAAACAAATTGCAATGGCTTGCGGTGTAATTGACATTGTTAATGCAAACATTTGAATAAATATGTCATCAAAATGCCTATTTCGAGACACTATGCCAACAACAGTGCATCACAATTCACAATAATAGACGATGTTAATGAAAAACACACTCTGAAGTAATCAAGTCGGTTTTATTCATAATACAGGCTATATATGCGTGTTTATCGTGCATTATTGTCGGAGAAACCCGAGCAGGTGCTCAGAACTCAAGCGGATGGAGTTTTTATAGTCGCATGTAACCTGTCGGACCTTTACATCTGACTCATCCTACCTTTCCAAGCCCGACCAGCATTGTTTTAATGAAGTCTGCGGCGATTTGCTTCCCCTGAGATGCTTTACGGTGCAATTAAGAGCGTATTTGTGATGTGGCGTATGAATATTCAAGAGAATGTCAATTAATTAGCAGACAGAGGGCTCTCATTACGATGCTCAAAAGACTTTAGTGGCGAGCGAAACTATAGGGGAGGGGCTCGTGCGCCAATCCAGTTAAACGCTATTATCTCACACTGCCCTCATTTGCTTGATGGACTTTGTCTTAATTATGGGCTTATGGTTTGTTAGCTGTATCATCACTTAACTTAAAGGAACCATGGTGCAATTGTACTATACACGCATAGGCTACTACGGACTGACCTCAGTCTAAGAAATTATTCATATAGCGTTGAACGCTCATGTTAGCTTATGTGTTAGCTTATGTGTAATTATTGTATACATACTTCTAATTATGCATTATTGTTGTTTTAGTTTGACATATAAATTACTTGTAATAACAATGAAATCAATAAATATATTTCAAAATATACCGTTTTTTTGTTGTATGTCAACTCAGCATAAAAACACACTGTCGTTGCTGTTGTTCTTTGCAGGATTTTCTCCGTTTCCTGTAAAGGTTACAGCGATAAATACAAAGGTTAGCCGCTAAGCCGAGTCCCATATTATTATGCATGTAAAATTAATTAGCTGCTTCTCAGTGACATCAAAAAGAAGTACCTGGGAGAACGACGCCTTCAGGGCATGCCGAACATATGCTGGGATTACAGTTAATGGACTAATTACATAAATTAAGCATTCATTATACAGCACATCAGGTGTGGAGGATGTCTCAATTGAGTGTAGTTGGGAACGTTGAGGGAATCAAAAGGGGTTTTACTAAAAGGCCGGTCAAGACTCATTTGTCCAGACCATTATTTTCCTCCTCCTTCAAAAACAAGGGGAAAATATGCAAACAAAAGGCGGCGCGCTTAATTAGAGCTAAATTGTTATACATCTGCAAGAAACGATAGATAGATAGATAGATAGATAGATAGATAGATAGATAGATAGATAGATAGATAGATAGATAGATAGATAGATAGATAGATAGATAGATAGATAGATAGATAGATAGATAGATAGATAGTAGTTCTTCATTCGGCCATCAGGTGGGGGCAAGAATACAATTGAGTCTGTTGAGTTTACTGAGAACTGAATTAATAGATGTAAACCACTTGACCTTATTTCAGTTCTTATCCCATCAAATGACATTTATTTTTTTGTGAGTTTATTTGTTTGAGTCCAAAAGAATTACAAAATGTCATGAGTGTAAAATAAACATGTGACATTGTTTGTTTTTATTTAATTTGTTTTTTCACTTAATATATATTTACTTTATATCTATCTATCTATCTATCTATCTATCTATCTATCTATCTATCTATCTATCTATCTATCTATCTATCTATATTAACTGGCCTAATTATCTGGTATATAAAACTGGTATGCATTTTAATTTAATTAATATTTTTATTTTATAATTATAATAAGTGTAAATATTGCATCACACATTGTATTGTCCTGATTTTTATTTTTATTTTTAAAAGCCAGTTGAGTTTGAAATGAATCAAAACAATAATAATAAATGTCTTCTGTTAATCAATTTAATCACTATTTTTAAACTTAAACTTAAAACAGCAAGATACTACAGTACTACTGGATAGTGCACAACTAACATTTGCACACAAGCATATTCATACTCAGATTTACAGCAGGAGGTTTTTCAGCACCACGGAGAGCTCCTACATTTACCACAGAGCCCACCCTCAGACTACCATCATTTCACACTGATCAGAATGGCACAGATCAATGTAATATAATACTTCATTATGGCTGTATGGAGTGATGAATTAGAATGTGAGAGAAAGAATGCCAGGAAGGCAAGAGCCTTTGAAGCTAAAGGGTCAAGTCTTTACCACATCCACCTGTGTCTCACAGACATCTGGCACACATTGCTGACACACAGCTGGCCACCGCTGCTAAATGAACGACACCTGTCTATCTCCACGTGTGTATTTGTGGACACATGTGAGTGTGAGGGGGAACGTGTGCTTATGGAGGGTCTCCGCTCTCCCCAGTTCATTGGGTCCATATGGAGAAGAACAGTAGGAGTGATGAGCGCTCTACCTGGGGCCCATGTTTGCACTACTGAGTGTGACCAGGAGTGTGTGTTTGTTACAAACCTCTGCATAATTCATGACTGCCACAGGGACACTGTGTACCGGTTTGTTATTGGATGTTGTACCTTCCAAACTGATCAGTTACTCAAGTGAAGCCACTTAACAAGCTCAGCTTGTTAAATAACAGCGGATAGCATGGACATCTAGGGAAGAAATTGCTTTAATAATATGTTACTATAAAAGTAATTTACAGACTGGCTAACCATAGGATATTTGGATTTTCAGAATGACAGCAAACACCAATAGTAGGCTTAGGCTAGCTATTTAAAAACAGTAAGATAGTTTATTAGATTACTATGGTTTTGCTCAAACGTTTGGGCTTTTCACACGTGACCGTTAACCTGGGTAAATGGAATCCTAGGTATTTATAAACTTACGTTTCAGTTTAAACACCAGACTAAAGTTCTTATTTGTGGTGTCAGTGTCATTGATTGGACGAATGCAGCAGGTGACCTGTTTATTAATGACTCTAGCATTGCGCATCGTTGTAGTACACCGTAAAAAAGAATCTGTAAAACTTACGGTAAAAACACGGCAGCTGTGGTTGCCAGAATTTTACCGTAAAAATATGGTAGCAATGTTTTAGGTTTTACGTTTTAACTTAAATTTACAGTTAAATACCATCATTTCATTAACTGATATAATGTTAATATACCAACCTATTGAAGTACAGAAATCTGTTTTGTACCTTTGTTATACACTGATAACCACCAAAAGCAGGTGGTGATGAGAAAGTCACATGATGAACCAAAGACTATCACAAGCAGCTTTTAAATATTAACATATACTGAAGGTTGACTGTGTCATTCACACAAACACTAAACACCATCATGGTAACACATGAAACTGAAATAATGTAATAAACATTAATTTAACAACATTTGGTGTAACATACAACCCTAATGTACAAAACTGATAAGAAAAAAACAAGGAAACATAGTTATTTAAAAAAAACAAAAACAAAAGCAAAAAAACATTACATTTGAAATTTAACACACGGAATTTTGGGAATGTCAATTTACGAGTATTTACTGTAAATTATGTGTCCTTTTTCACTTCCAAAAACAGCATACTACTGTAAAATTACATGTAATGTCCAATACAATTTTTCACCGTATATACAGTAGTAGGGGAACTAACCATTAACCATTTAACAGGTTTTTTACTGTAGAATATTTACAGTCTTTTACCATTAAAGTCATTTTTTTTACAGTGTAGCTATTACTTATATCAGACTACAACTATTAAGTGAAGCAGGATTTCACAACACCGGGTAAAAAGCAGTGCTATCACCTCTTTTAAAATACAAATGTGAAACAGTATACCAAGGGTTAAAAGCAGGGTTTAGAACGACAATAATGACAATAACATTTTAAATCAATTTTTTTAGCTTTTTTAAATATTTACGCTACACCAGTTATTCATTTCTCATGTAAACTTCCTTTATTCTTATAAAAATACATCAAATTGCACAAAAACACACACAAACCATGAAGTATCGCAATCGTATATTCATTTGCTTCATCATGTTACTTACGAACGAGACAGAACGTGGAAGATTCACGTAATCGGAAGGTGGGATTTATGAACACGCAATATTGATTGATGGATCCACAGCCTATCATCTGCCTGTGAGTAAATCCTGGAAGAGAGAGAGGCTGGCAATGGTTGATACCACTTTATTCCATCCAGAATGCATAATTAATGGAAATGAATATAAATGACGATTCTCAAATACACATGTAAACGTGAGAATACATCAATATTTCTCCAAGTGTGCATCTAATGACCTACAGATTGATTTGGCATGCTTTTACGCTCCTGACAGAAATGAAGAAATTGCTCTCATTGTAACCAAGTTTTATCATAACCCGTGGTAAAATTTCGAAGCTATCTAATCAATGTAAACATACACAGTATCTCAAGATAAGAAAATAAGAATTTATAAGTATTCTATAATCATTCTAATGTTATTTAACAGCTGCCAGATAAAGCAGGCTTCATAGGTTATATGATTTATAAATTTATTTTCATGAAAAAATATCACATATAAAAAATTTTACATATCACATCCTATATTTATTTTTATTTTTTTATTTATTAAGGTATGAATAAGAAGACACGCATGAACGAGATGACAGAATATAAAAGGGAACACAATCTTATGAGTTTTGTAATGAGGAATACTATGCAAGGTAAGTTTGATTATGCAAAAAATGGGCATTAATATAGTCATTTAGTTAACTATGAGAATAAAAGTGGATTTTCTCAGTTACACACAATATGCAAACATGTCTTGAATCAATATGTCTGGTCAAATGAAATGAACTGTAACACTCAGAACTGGCCTGAGGGTCCCTTGAGTGCACTTAACCTTTGACCCTTGAGACCTTTTCAGTCACTTCCCTAGTCTTCTCAAACACATTGTATCACAGGAAACATAATCAAATCATTGTTGTTCTACCTTCATTCTCTTTTAAATGTAAGCCTTATAAAGTATCATTAAAAACAGCCATGATCACAAATACACATGAATAGTGTGCTTGTTCATATAGGTAACACCCAGTTTAAACCCAGTTTACTTTTGAATAAAAAGTGATTTTGGTGACTCACCCATACAGACAGCTCCTGCAAAAGTATCATTCAAATATCCATTTGAATCTTTGCACAAATTCATTCCCCCCCATACTGATTCATTTGAATTCCTGCACATAGTCATTAGAGTCCTTGCATTGATGCATTTGAGTCCCTGAATAAATTCATATTGAATCCATGCAAGGATTCATTTGATTCCTTGTATTTATAAATTTGAGTCCCTGAATAAATTCATATTGAATCCATGCAAGGATTCATTTGATTCCTTGCATAGATACATTTAAGCCCCTGCACAAATTAATTTTGAATTCTGGCACTGATTCATCTGATTTCTTCCACCGATTCCTTTGAGTCCTTGCACAAATTAATGTAATTTTTTGCATAGATGCACATGAAACCCTGCACAGATTAATTTTGAATCCTGGCACCAATTCATTTGATTCCTTTCATCGATTCATTTGATTAGTTGCTGCAAAATAATTTTTTTTAATTGCTGGGATTATTTTTTTTATTTGCATATATTTATTTAAGTCCCTGCACAAATTAATTTAGAATCCCTGCACCAATTAATTGGATTCGTTGCATGGATTCATTTGAAACCCTGCACAAATTAATTTTAAATCCTTGCACCAATTTATTTGATTGTTTGCACTGATTCTTTTGAGTCCTTGCACAAATGAATTGAAGAAATAATTTGATTCCTTGCATCAATTTATTTGAGTCCCTACAGATTAAGCTAGTTTCAGTAGTAGTTTCCCCTACACTGAATAAAACCGGGGAACAAAGGTCCAACATTGTCAATAGTGTAGTAAAGTAAAATCACTTTCAAACCACGCAGTTTGTTGGTCAACTTAGCGAATTCATGTGACCAACCCGAATCTGAGCAAAATTTTCTTGGGGAACTTTTTCATTATGAGAAACTCCTAATTTCATGATTTCCTATTAAAATCAATTACCTGCAAAATTTTGTGACCACATCTTTAGTTTGATTCTAAAATAACAAGATTAATTATAACACCTATTAAAGCACATGTTTCATAAGTACAACGTCACAAAAATCTACTGACAACATACACACAATATCCCCAAAACCTCAATTTACAAGTTAAGGTTAACAACAGACGCCCATGTCCCTCCCATCCGATCTCACACACCTCCTCAATGTCACTTCCTGTCTTACGGGGCACTCTGGTAAACAGCATGCTGTCATCAGCTGAGCTCTGCTTTTAATATGATCAGGAGAGGCTCTGTGCGGCCCACATGCTCATAGAGACCTTGGTAATGAGCGAGAGGCACTTAGCCAACTGGGACCAGGCGAGGGGGCATTCCATCTATCTTTCATCTTACGCGTCGGGGGACGTCTCGGTCTCCCAGGACGCCACTAAAACCGCTAAAGATCACAGCCGCATGCCACGCGCCCCTGCTTAAATTAGTGTTTACCGCACTGATAAACAACAACACCTTTTTTATGTCAGGACAATGTGAAGAGTATCCTAAGGGCAGGTAATGGGATAATGAGGAGCGGATACATATTTCAGATACAAAAAAAAGTGTTTTACAAGAAACCGACGGGGTCCGGTCGTCCGTTGGGGACAGGAGTGAATGGACTGTAGATGATCGGTGTGACATTAGCTACTTTTCACTGAATTTTTGTTCAGGAATACATGTAATGCCCACAAATATGTGAACTGATTACACAGATTTCAGGATTCATATAAACAACATTCAGCATCTGTAACTGAAATATTGTGCTTGTAAACATGCCTAAAACATCCTCCAAAAAATACCACAGCGGTTTTCTCTTTCATGAGTGTGGTGCTAATTAGGTTAGCCACTTAACACACAATAGGCTTTATATTTAAGATGCGGCGCGCCTCCCCTCGCTAGCTCATGTTAGACCACCCTCCGCTGTCCCTGCCCTCCCCTCGTCTTTGTTTATGGCCGAGTATCATTTTAAGCAGTTAGGGCCTGTCACAGACATCCAAATACTTTAATTGGGCCTGATTTACACCGGTCCGAATGAACAGCATCTCCGTCGTCGAGCACAAACAAGGGGCCCCCGGTAAATCATGGCTCTGTTAATAGGGCCAGGCAAACAGTCAGCTGAGCATGCCGGAGCTTTCCCGTGCTCCTCGGGAGTTGACCAGCTCTGTGTGCCTCCTGCTGCAAGGTAATATGCATGACACATTCCCAGGCACTAATTCATTTGTTTAATAATAAGATGTGCTAACCTGTGCCGAAAACAGTGTGGGATTGGAGGAAGCCGGAATGGTACTATTAATCCATGGCTAATCAAAGGGCAGGAGATGGCGCCGGGCTCCGGCGTACTGGAATATTTGGCTTCCTGCTAAAGAATGCTAATGGTGAGCACATGTACGGTACCGTCTTCGCTTATTTAATCTCGCCTAACGATATGAAGGAGCCCCTTGACTGGCGCAAGAAAAGTCGTCCAATGCATATATAATGTTTGGAGGCACTATTGCATAGTTTCTAGAAGAAAACTGTTGATCAAGTGCTCTCCATCAATTATTGAAACCAAGAAGTGCTAATCAAGAGTGGCGGGACTGTGGGAAAACTAGATGACGGGTGGCCACTATTGATATCGCATGAAGAGAATTTTAGGAAACAGTCGTTGAACTGTTATACATTTAATTTTTGTGGAGATTTGAAGGTCAGGAGTATGAATGAAGATGTGATAACCGCCTCGTGTAGGCCCATAACAGCCTGAGAGGCGCGTGATTAAGACATCAGGCCGACCGCTGAGCTCATGTGTGATAAATAATACAGGAGATGCTTCATCTGTGCGGAGAGTGTCCGGGGAGAGTAGCCCTGCAGTTAAACCTCCACAGGGACCAGTAAGGAAAAGTCAGTCCCCAGACAAATCATATAAACTTACTTCTGAAGAACTAACCCTTTTGCCATCAATGCAGACAGACATTGCTCCTAAAAAATCCAATATACATTTGTATAGTTGTTGACCAATGTCAATGCTATTAAAAACCCAGAGCAGGTATGATATACAAATATCTTATATTAACTATTAGTAATTATTTTTATTGTTATACCAATATTATACTATTATTTTAATATTATATTTAATGATTTAGTAATATAAACATATTGTATATTTAATAATGTATGTTAAATTATTATTTCATTCAATTATCTTAGAGATTATTTTAATTAATATTAATTAATTAAATTTTTTATATTGTTTGTAAAATGTGTATTGTTTGTAAGATGGGTTGGAAAACCAGCAAAAACAAAAAAGCACAATGAAATAATAAATAATAAATCATGTATTTGCAAAATTCATCACTTTTGTTGTTGATTTTAGAAGTCTGTGATATTTGTGATATAACAAATCAAAATGAATCGAAATAATACATCAGTATCATTAATATTATTTTGGGTGGTTTAAGACAAATCATATAACCTTACTTTTGAATAACAAATTATTTTGCCATAAATTCATACAGACATTACAGACATTAAGAGGAATATTGCATGTGTAAATCAAATAGAATATATTTAATTGCATTATGTTTAATTATGTGTGTGTGTGTGTGTGTGTGTGTGTGTGTGTGTGTGTGTGTGTGTGTGTGTGTGTGTGTGTGCATCATTATAGCAAATAAATAGAACATGCACTTTTTGTTGATTTTAGGAAATCAAAGTAATTGATTTTAGGAATATATAATATAGTATATATATATATATATATATATATATATATATATATATATATATAGATAGATAGATAGATAGATAGATAGATAGATAGATAGATATAGTACTTTTTCCTTACAATTAAGTGTTTAATATCACATTAATCATTTTAAAAGTACAAACCAGAACAGTAAGAGTATCTGAAAGGAATAGTGCTGTTATTCTGTAGAGGTTTTTTAATGGTTGTGTAAGGGGTTCTAGTAATAAAAACAGCATAAAAAAGACACAGACACAAAACAATATGTCGGCTAGACAATTCTAAAGGTCAATACCTCCTCTATTTACGGTTTATGTGCAATACAATCACAGATTATGGTTCAACGGATTTACTCTCTTTTAAATATAATCATGACGTACGGTCTGTTCATCTAATTACATCCCGTGTAATGACATTCTCAGGAAGGGCCGTCTGGAGTGCAAATCAACCCGATTCAGAGATTGATTAGGAATTAATGGCACAAGTACAATTTGCCATGTTAAATCCAATTGGAAGAAAACATATTCATGAAATGGATCACAAAAAAAAAAGGATTATTGTTAGGAAGGAATGTGTATCCAATTCACTTTACAATATGTTCTGTAACTCAGTTCTGTAAAAATAAATTCACAGAGTTCATTCTGCTTAACTGAAAATGATTTTTTTTACTCTTTTTGGTATCAGTAGTCATCGGTAAAGCTTTAAAAATGTTATTCAACAATCAAAAGAAACTTTGAAAAGACATCTTGTTCCTGTAAAATAGCAAAAATGTACAATCTAATTTCACAGTTACCTGTTCTGTGCGACTTCAGATCGACCCACCTTCGTGATCCAATTCTGATTGCCTCCTAATCATGTTCTAATTTTGAATGTGGACTTGTTATGCAAAAGAAATGGAGAAACTAATCATATTTGCTCTGTCAGAGACGGTGAAGACGAGCACCGGGGGAGCGTGCCGTACTGGGGTTATGAAGGAAAAACCACAGCGCGCAGATCTGACAAATGTCAAGTGCCACTGGATGCTTGAAATCAGCCATGTCTGCGTATGACTTCTGCACCGCTGTAGCTTTAAGAGCCTAACTCATATAGTTAGGGAAATGTACAATTCCCATGTCTAGCCAAAAAACATTACAAGCCCAAATAATTGACTTTCAAAAATCAGTTTCCTTAGCAACAGTAAGAAAAAGAGAACAAAAGATGGAGCTTTTGTAGATCAAGCTCACCTGTGGAAAGCTGACTGGCAGTCAGAGCACCATTTTGTCTATTATCAAATAATGATCTGGACAGACAGTACACAATTATATTATATAGTCAGTTAAACTGTCTGTTAACCAAGTTAAAGGAACATTTGTTTATTTTTTATTTTTTGTATTTGTTTGTGGGGGGATTATGACACAATTTGCATTTTGGGGTGAATTTGCAACTTTTTACACATCCCATGCAGTCTTAAGAAACATTTTTTTTAATCAAAATAACTGAACAATTAATTACCACCAGACAAAAAAAAGAAAAAAAAAAACACTTTACATTTAATTTTTAATTTAAGCCAATTAAACTTAATTAAATAAATTAGGGGTTAAATAACAAATCAAAATGAGTAATTTTTTCAGGAAGAGTAGAAATAAGCAATTACTGGAGTGATTGTTATATTGGAATGGCTAAGTGCACTAAACTGAATAATCGCTATAAGCACTTAGCGCCAGATTCACGACTGTGTCAGGGTGTCTGCGTAGAAACAGATGCACACAGATGAACAAATCAAAGCGTGAGCACAGCTTAATATTATGAAGCATTGACTGATCTATCACAGCTGAAATGGAGCTGAAACATACAGTTGTGGCCTAATGGACAGAGAATCGAACTTGTACCCCAAAGGTTGCGGGGTCGAGTCTCAGGTCCGGCAGGGATTATAGTTGGGGGAAGTGAATACCCTCAATACCACGACTGAGGTGAGACCCTTGAGCAAGGCACCGAACCCCCAACTGCTCCCCATGCGCTGCAGTATTGGCTGCCCACTGCTCTGGGTGTGTGTGTGTTTGTTCACTACTCACTGCTGTGTGTGTGTGTGCGCTTGGATGGGTTCAGTACAGAGCACAAATTCCAAGTATAGGACACCATACTTGGCCACATGTCATGTCATTTCTTCATTACCAAAATCAGGAGATTTTCAGATGTACCTATTTAATCTGGCCACTTACAAGGCTTGTCTTTGAGCTGAATGCCCTGCGCTTGTAATATGACCTAAATACCCATTTTACAGCGGCATTGTGATCCATAAGTTATAGCTTTTAGGTGAACGTTGACCCCAGTTTTATCCTAATGGACCCCATATATTCACTTAAATGCATGAAATAGTGTGAATTAATATAGAGGTAACTCCAAATGTCATGACACCATAAATCCATACTCTTTTAGGAAATATGAAATGCTCTTCACAGGGAATGCTAATATTGAGGGTAGGTTACAGCAGTAACAAATTGCTACATAAGCTATATGGAGCTCCCTTCCATGATATCACTACTGTGTATGAGGTATGTTAATCTAACACACAATTCTTAAGCTATCAACACTAAATTGTAACAAATTTTACTGCGATACTAGGATAATTTACACAGACAAATTAGGCAATTTTTTATTTTTTATTGAAACCCTGACCATATCCACCACAGTGGTCTCAAACGACATGTTTTGCTCGTTCTTTGATGGAAACGACAGTGGAAACTTCATTTTTACTTATTTACTTATAAATAATATATTTTATATTATTTAGTTATTTATAATTATCATTCTTTTTGCATAATTTGACCAAAATACCGCTTCACTGGAAATAACACACAAGAAAAATATTATCTACATCATTTTAAAAACATTATTTCACGTGATATTTACCTTGAGTTGGCCTTGCTCTCATTGTTGTCATCTTCAAGAAAATTTTGTGTTTTATATATATATATATATATATATATATATATAATATATATATATATATATATATATATATATACATACAGCAATAAAATCTCAAAATAAAAGTCATGAGAAAAGTTTCCAGTACAATTTAGGTCCTAAAATCCTTCGTAAATAAAAGTGCCTGCAGTTAAAGGATCACACAGATAGAATAAAGCAGCATAATGCTAAAGGGTCCTGACATTCTTACCATGAGCCTTCAGTTATTTGACCACTTAGATGCTAATGCTAACATATAATCCATTTTCTAAGATGCATACGAGTTTTCCATTATAGCACCAACAAAGCTAGGCCTCTCAGTAAGTCTTTTCTTGTAGCAGTAAGTATTCAGTTTTCTCTCTTGTGGTCAATAGAAGCACAATGGCAATCAGGGGGCAAAGTGGATTTCAGCAGGTATCAGTCATTCTCTTTCTAGCAATTAGCCTAGCGCTATTACTACGCACTGATATCTGCTGAGACAGGCACTAAAACTCCGGCTGACACAGACCAGCTGATTAGCCAAGCTTAATTAGCCACGATGCCTTTTAAATGGGGAAATCTGACTCTGCCTTTAAACCTCAGTTGGGACCAGAGACTGCGGAGCTACAAAGACCATTTCAGTACCTTAATGATGCCAAAATGGACCGCTTCAGACCACAGAGAGAAATCAAGTGCGGCCGCGCATCGTGGATAATAACCAATTGGAAAAGGTCAAAAACAACATACTGTTACATAAGCCATTTGGACATTTTGGGGGATAAATACAGAGCGAATGCAAGAGTCTGAAAGGCTAATGCTATATGCTAAAGGGAGCATGAAGGTTTGTACTTTAGCAGCAAAAATTGCCAGGTGTTATTTGGAAAACCTGGAGTTAAACCTGCTCAAAAATTACTCTTAAAATAGGCTGAAAAATTTACAAACAGGATATATTAATAATGCTCATGTGTGCATCATTGTAACTTCAGATGTCGTCCATTCTGGTACTGAATCTCTACAGGAGCTAAACCAGAAACAACAAATGTATTTGGAAATATTTTCAGATAAATCCAGAGCAAATGCAAGAGACTGAAAGGCTAATGCTAAATGTTAAAGGGAGCAGCTCCGGTTGATAAAAGATGCCAGGTATGATTTGAACAAAAATGGCCTCAAATATCTTTGCTAGCCTGTGAAATTCAGAAAGTCAGGAGATACTGAAAATGCTAATGTGTGCATCATCGTAACTAGACACGGTTTGTTTGTGCACTTAAAGCTCAGTAACGAATCTCAATAGGAGCTAAACAAAAAACAACAAAAACAAAAAAGCTGTTTAAGTATTTGGAAATACTCTCAGATAAATCCAGAGTGAACACTAGAGGCTGAAAGGCTAATGCTAAATGCTAAAAGGAGCACAAAGGTACTGTAGCAACATACGATGCAAGGTTTGTTTTGAACAAAAATTGCCTCATAGCCTGTGAAATCAACAAACAGGATATGCTAATAAGCGTGCATCAACATAAGTAGACGTCGTCCATTGTGATACCATTTTATGTACTTAAACTCAGTAATGAATCTCAAAAGGAGCTAAACGAAAAACAACATACTGTTAAATAAGTGTTTTGGAAATTTTGTGGGATAAAATCAGAGGGAGTGCAAGAAGCTGAAAGGCTAATGTTAAATGCTAAAGAGAACACAATGTTTTGTTGGACAAAAATGGCCTCAGATATTGAAACTAGCCTGTGAAATTAACAAACAGGATATGCTAATAATGCTAATGCTTGCATCATCGTAACTAGACGTCGGCCATTCAGACGGCGGTTTGTTTATGTACTTAAAGCTCGGTAATGTCTCTCAACAGGAGCTAAACCAACTCAGGTAAAACGGCTCAATAAACGAGGCCAATAAAAAGCATTTCATCTGAGGTGTCAACATGATTAATCACGCACTAAAAAGGATCCGGGACCTTCGAGTAGACGCGGTGATATCAAAGACGATTTACATCTCAGCATTAGCGGCGGCAAGACAAGCCGTTAAGTGAGGCGGCCCATGCAACAGTATGAATATTTAATTAATAATTAGTCATGTAATTCCTCCTCAGGAATTATCATCCCTAGAACTGGTTTGTGAATTTAATTATTAGAAGCCTTTTTGTTTCCATGTCCCCCTCATTACTGTCAGGATTGATGTAACACAAACTTCATTAAAAATTAAAGCAAGAGTCTTAATTACAAGGCTACACTGACTGAAGTTAGAATTAGCCAACTCAGTGATGTGCAAATGAGAGCATTATTTAAGAAACATGCTGGAAGTAGTTATGCTAATTTGGAGGGTTCACAGTAGCAGACCTTTTCACTTGCAGTTGCATATTCATTAAATACACTATGCAAATTTAATGTAGCAGTCTTAGTAATGCCTTGTTAATTTATTCAGATTTATTGAGTACGACTTGTAAAAAGTACCAATTTAATTTCTCGATCTCCTTGGGAAGGTAGCGGGATACGACGGTGGAGGTTTTTCCACTGTGTAAATCAGGATTACTGTGCTTTGATAGAGAACGAAAGGACACTGTTTTTAATAACTGGGCTTGAGAGACGTATTTGATTTACTTAAGCCGCACGCAAAGAGAAAATCACTTAAGTCATCTTAATGGAGAGAGGAGAGAAACGGCCGGAGATGTTGTGCTTGTTTGACCGAATTAGAATAGATGCTGAGTCCACAGCAGTTGGTGGGAATGAGGCCACTGAGACCAGTAAAAATAAATGGAGATGCTGGAGAGCGTGGTGAGACCCCCTCGGCTTTATACACGCATTTCCTTGCTTTCACACAAATGGCTTTATAATATAACAGAGACCAAACTCTATTTAGTGATATTTTTCAGTTTTGCATCTCTTTTGTTTATTCATATGACTTTATGTTTATGAATATGATGGTTAAGTAGCTGCGGCGCTAATGTGAGAAAAGTGAGTTCGAATCTGGCTCGCATCATTTTCCGTTCCTCGTGTCTTTTCTTTCTCTGCTGTGCTTTTAGTTCTTCTTATTAATCAAAACTAATTTAAATAAATTAACTTAAAAAATAAACATAAAAAAGTAACGTTACTTTGTCAAATAACTGAAATAAAATAGATTTAAGTTGAAGTCCCAAACCTACTAAAACTAAAATAAAAATAAACCTGAATCAAAATATTTTAAAACTAATAAAAAATATGACAAAGTATTTAATAAAAATTAAGAAAGCACACAATTACTAAAATTTACATAAAATAAATCTAGATAGAAAACTAAAACCAAAATCTAATACAAATGACAAAAAAGTTTGAATATAAAAATAAAACCGAAAATATAAAAATAAAAGGTAATTCTAATAAAATGTAAAAATATTTTGAATACACCAAACTCAAAGATCATGACAAATGTCTGTTGTGATTCACGCTGAAAGAAAGAAAGAAAAAAAAAAGAAAAGAAAAAATTTATAATTGGGATTGAAAATAATATAAATGCAAAAATATATATTTTTTTCTTTTTATTTGCAGTTATTAATAATTATACACATGCGGTGTATTATTTGAAGAGGATGCAACCATCTAAATTTAAGAAATATTCAGAAAACAAACCCTCAGATTGTAAATACAAGTTTAATTTATAATTTCTAATAGTTATGTATAATATTAAGAAATAATTCATTCATTCATTCATTCATTAATGTTAATAGATCAATGAATTGATAAATTCATTATTCATTAATAAATTCGAATGAATTATTCAATAAATATTATTACATATTATAGTGACTTTGTTGCTACTTTTGTTCAATAAAAGCACTGTTTTGGGTCACAACTTTACACCCAGCTTAAAATCTGAAAATCGTGTTATTCAAAAACTAGTAAAACACATAAAGTCATCAAAACTGTGTGTAAAGCTACTAAAACTAAGTTTGCAGACAGTCACAACTCAGGTACATATTTCTTTTTCCCTTGACATTTCGCTCTGATTCTCATTTCTGTACAAACATCCATTGGGAGACAAATAAAAATCCTAAATCAGTGAATTGTACAATCCATGACAGCTTTCAGCTGCTTTACGAACTTGTTTTTATAGCTCAGGGGCTTTGTTGAGATGATAAGAGACGCGAATGAAAAAGCTGCTTTCCAAAACAAAACTTTCATCTCCCCTCGACTCAAACAAAGGAATCGGACCTTTGACCGCAACTTGTTATTGCCGTACATCTGCACTCCAAAAACAGACAGTAAAAGAGACGCCATGCTCTGTTTTTCCACAGGACTGATGGTGTTGAACTTGTTCTCTCAGATCTTTGCGTCGTGGCCAGTTGTTAATTACTGGATGCCGGTCTCGAGGGATCGCCCCGCTTCTGTCATACTGGAAAACATCCTCAGGACTGTGGGCCAGTGAAGCTCAAAGAGCCAGCAAACACAGCCTGGAGTGGATCCACACAACACTGGCCGCTTCTTACAGACCTGCTCTAACCCCAGGATCTAATTACTTACTCGCATCTCTCCTATCATCTCCCGCTTCCTCCAGCAGGATCCCCATGGGTCTCTTGAGCTCAGACCCACACGTAACACACTGACATGGGGGAAGAGCTCAACCTCCGGCCCGACAACTGCTAGAATCCCTATAAAAGCATCATATAGATCACACAAACTCCTACAGACTGATATTTAAGTTGGCTTGAGAAAGCCAACTTACTGATCTACTATTTAAACTTATTATTATTATTATTATTCTGAGACTAAAATTATCAACTCTATCTCCTCCTAGAGCTTTAACTCTACAGACTCCAAACTCAGCCCAGCTCTTCAGACTGATCTCGCCGGGTGTGCTATATCTTTTCTAACTGATCAGACTAATGGTTTTCATAAAAATGAAGATTAAAAATCATAAAAATCCCATAGACTTTCATTGACGGAATGTTCAGATGAGCCAAGCTCCAACTGTCAAAATTCAAATCTAAACAAACTGAAGCCCATTAGACTCAATCAAGCTTCGCCTCTATGTACTATTTCTAATCCATTTGAAATCATTCAAAACTCATCTATCTAATATTTCTAATCTATCTATCTTTCTATTTATCTATCTATCATCGAACTATTTCTATCTATCTATCTATCTTTCTATCGTTCTATCTATCTATCGTTCTATCTATCTATCTATCTATCTATCTATCTATCTATCTATCTATCATCTGACTGTTTCTATCTATCTATCTATCTATCTATCTATCTATCTATGCTAGAAACTCGCTAGCGACATGCTAGTAACTTGCTAATCATGCTAGTGACATGTTAGTCAATCGCTAATCATGCTAAAACATGCTAGTGACATGCTAGTCACTCGCTAATCATGCTAAAACATGCTAGTCACTCGCTAATCATGTTAAAAACATGCTAGCGACATGCTAGTCACTCGCTAATCATGTTAAAAACATGCTAGTCACTTGCTAATCATGTTAGAAACATGCTAGCGACATGCTAGTAACTTGTTAATCATGCTAGTGACATGCTAGTTACTTGCTAATCACGCTAGAAACATGCTAGCGACATGCTAGTCACTTGCTAATCATGCTAGAAACATGCTAGCGACATGCTAGTCAATCGCTAATCATGCTAAAAACTTGCTAGTGACATGCTAGTCACTCGCTAATCATGCTAAAAACATGCTAGCGACATGCTAGTCACTCGCTAATCATGCTAAAAACATGCTAGTCACTTACTAATCATGCTAAAAACATGCTAGCGACATGCTAGTCACTTGCTAATCATGCTAGAAACATGCTAGCGACATGCTAGTCACTCGCTAATAATGCTAAAAACATGCTAGTGACATGCTAGTCACTCGCTAATCATGCTAGAAACATGCTAGCGACATCCTAGCAACTTGCTAATCATGCTAGTGACATGCTAGTCACTTGCTAATCATGCTAGAAACATGCTAGTCACTTGCTAATCATGCTAAAAACATGCTAGCGACATGCTAGTCACTCGCTAATCATGCAAGAAACATGCTAGCGACATGCTAGTCAATCGCTAATCATGCCAATAAAAACATGCTAGTGACATGCTAGTCACTCGGCTAATCATGCTAAAACATGCTAGCGACATGCTAGTCAGTCGCTAATCATGCTAAAAACATGCTAGCGACATGCTAGTCACTCGCTAATCATGCTAGAAACATGCTAGCGACATGCTAATAACTTGCTAATCATCCTAGTGACATGCTAGTCACTTGCTAATCATGCAAGAAACATGCTAGTGACATGCTAGTCACTCGCTAATCATGCTAAAAACATGCTAGCGACATGCTAATAACTTGCTAATCATGCTAGTGACATGCTAGTCACTTGCTAATCATGCTAGAAACATGCTAGTGACATGCTAGTCACTCGCTAATCATGCTAGAAACAC
This sequence comes from Cyprinus carpio, assembly GCF_018340385.1. Classification (NCBI taxonomy): domain Eukaryota; kingdom Metazoa; phylum Chordata; class Actinopteri; order Cypriniformes; family Cyprinidae; genus Cyprinus; species Cyprinus carpio. The sequence goes on along the minus strand of NC_056621.1, from coordinate 15,942,117 downwards.
GCTAGCGACATGCTAGTCACTCGCTAATCATGCTAAAAACATGCTAGCGACATGCTAGTCACTTGATTATCATGCTAGAAACATGCTAGCGACATGCTAGTCACTTGCTAATCATGCTAGAAACATGCTAGCGACATGCTAGTCACTCGCTAATCATGCTAGAAACATGCTAGCGACATGCTAGTAACTTGCTAATTATGCTAGCAACATGTTAGTAACTAGCTTATCATGCTAGAAACATGCTAGTAACTTTGCTAATCATGCTAATGACATGCTAGTCACTTGCTTTATTAAACTTCTTAAACTTTTCAAACTTTTCAAACTTTCTTAAACTTTTCAAACTTTTCAAACTTTCTAAACTTTTCAAACTTTCTGTTCAGGCTTTCTCAAGCCAACTTAAAGTTTGTCTTGACGAACTTTTTTATCTATTTTGTCTTGATAATGTTAAATAAAATCTGAGATGTAAACTAAATCAGTTAATAAACGACTTTAGGCTGTTTACTCCAAACACGTTCTCCAAAAAAGTTTGTTTGCTACAGTTTGAATAAAAAGTACACGACATGCAAGCTAAAAAACAAACAGAATTGCCTGAGGATGTGTACGATCTTATATATACAGTGTATAGACCTTTTCAAATTAATGTTATTCATTAAGATTAGTATAATTATGAGCATCTTTAATCAGGATCAATTTCATGTTTATCTAATGAATAAATTAGGATAATTTTAAGTTTTATAAATTAAATAATTTTGTTTTATTAACATTATACTTTAAATTATATATATATATATATATCTATATATATATATATATATATATATATATATATATATATATGTATATAGTATAAAGTAAATTATATTATATTTTTCCTATTTTTCTTTTAATAATAGTACACAACTAATTTCTTCTGTCCTCAGAAACACTGTGGTATATGAATATGCATGTTATTTTATCAGATAAATTATCTCTCGTGGTCCTCAGAGGCTACAACACAGTAAATAATTCAGATCCTCCCACATCACGTAAATCTTCTCTGCTTAGCCACTTATACTATATTTGTTTAATATATTATCTAATAAAATTGAACTGTGGATTTCCTAATGTTTTTACATTGTGATTTTTTTTTAAGACAAGATAGATGGCTTTGACATGACAGACAGCGCAGCATAAAGCAGAGAGGGCAAGTGGCTCTTCATCTTGATTAATCCATCACAAAGAATGAGTGAATTGTCAGTGCGCGTGTGTTTGTGTGTGTGTGTGTGTGTGTGTGTGTGTGAGAGAGAGAGAGAGTCTTCTATAGATACAGATAGGCATTTGAGGTAAGTTTAAACCACTCTTGTTTAGTGCTGTCGGCATCTTCCTCCCATAATGTCATTGTCAACCAGCCGTCTCTTGTTCTTTGACAAAAATATGCACCTAAATTTAATCTTCTATATCTAGGCCCATGTTATAGTAACAAGACTCATAAACTAAACATGATCTTAAATATAAGAGCTTGTGAAATAAAAGTTGAAAATGACTACACTGATTTTCTGTTTTCGTGTTATCAACATGTAGCAGAGATTGGGGCAAGTTGTCACAGTGGCTAAATGTATTGTAGAACTAAAAGGTTTAGACTCAGAAGTCCAATTACATGTGTGTTTTCTTCTGCAGTGTTTTTACAAACATTCAGTTCAAAACAGTCGGAAATTAGGATAATCTTTTCTACCAACTGATAAAATCGTGATTTTTTTTTCTTAAATATTTGTTTTATCATCATTTTTGTTATAGCTGTTGAAGTGCTCACTAAAAAAACAGCACGGGCATACATTCAGACAAATGCCAACACTATACTGGAATTAAGGGAGATTTTCTTTGGGGCAAGTTGTCACATGTGTTTTATGTTTTTTTTTTTTTTTTTGTAACTTATAATTATTATTCATTCTGTGTACAAAAGAACCGGTTTAATTTATTGCTATTTCATGAAATTTTCTGTGTGTCAAAACCTTTACAAAATTTTGCTAAAAAGCCTTTTATAGGCTGTTTAATGGCAAGATCCTATTGTGACAACATGCCTCTTAGAGTGTGACAACATGCCCCATTATTGTGGGCATTCTACTGCGCATAGGCTATATGTCTATACAAGCATTTATATATATTTTTATATATTTATGTATATATAGATTTTGCAAGAACTAAAAATATTTATTTAGTAAGGATGCATTAAAAATGACAGTATGGCACTTATAAATTAGAATGATTTCTGAAGGATCATGTGACACTAAAGACTTGTGTAATGATGCTGAAAATTCAGCTTTACATCACATAAATAAACTACATTTTAAAATATATAGAAAACAGTTATTTTAAAATGTAATATTTCATAATACTTTGGTTTCTACTATATTTATCAACAAATAAATTCATTCTCAGTGAGATGAAGACATTCTGACCTGCATACTTTTGAACTGTAATGTATGAAAACTATATAGTTTTTCAGTAGGGTTAGGTTATTATTTTCAATAAAATTTAAATCAATGCCAAATTTGAAAAAAGGGAGTCGCACTAAGGTCCTCTATGTTCCTACCCATTGGGCCAGTGTATAGAGGAGGCCTACCCTAAAAACATAGCAAAGAGTAAGCAAGGGCCCTGCTAGCCTGAAGGTATGAGAGCTTAGATCCCAAAGCAGCGCCTGCCTGTAATTACCCCAGGCCCATGAATAATGGCAGGTCCGCTCGCCCCGCGATGCTTTTATAGAGATGAGATTAGTTTAATCAAGTCCACGGGCCGGCCGAGGCCTCTGAATCTCATCACCTACCCCTCCAATCACCCGTCTCAACACGTCCGGCCCATCTGCCATCCCTCGTTAGCTCTTACGCACTAGCCATGCTAAATTAATGTCTGTGGCGATTTCTATAGTCTTTACGATTTCTAGCCTGATAGTTTGATCCTTCAATCATCAGATGTGGGCAGAAAAAGCACACAGTTTAAGCCGTACTGATGGCCTTAACCTTTAAAACAGCTACGGCTTTTGCGGACCAGGCTAACAGGTTAGCGAAATGTGATATTTGGCACGGCGAAATCGGATAATGCCAGCGAGAAAAACCCAAGCACACACACACACCCTCCAACTTACGCATACAAAAGGAGTATAAATTTCCATATGCTGAAATTTGACTGAAATTAGCATCACATTGGACGGATCAAAGGCGTGCATTGCCTCTCTATTGCACTATAGCACAGACAGCGCTAGCGCTCCCTTAGGGTCTGCCAGTTAAACTAGGGGATTAGTGAGGGTCTATTAAAGATTAAAGAGGTGGGTTTTACTTTATTATCCCAAACCAACAACTGTCAGTGTCAGGGAGATTCCCATCCCTCATTCAGCACAACAGATTGTCAATAATTCGGCAGAAAAAGTATTTTATGGGGGGATTAATAATGCATGTGTGAGTTTTAGAATTTAAGTCGCATAATTGTTATTGTTTGCATCTGTTTCTGCATGACTATTCCTCAGAGACTTCCCAACAAATGACAAATGAAAGGAGTGTTTATGGTTATTTGAATTGTAGGATACTACAAGTAAATTTAACAAGAAGATGTTTGTTTTGAAATACAAATCAAAATTAGAATGGAATATTATATGGTTAAACTTTAGTGGCAGATTTTCTGCTTAGAAATAAATTTTTTATACAAAAAAAAAAAGCATTTACAATAGAGATGCACAGTACATCAGTAGCAAATTAAACAACACTGTATATATATATTTAATGTATATTATAATATTGTGTTTGCATTTTTTTATATAAAAAACTGTTATTGCAAAAATGTATTAATATTAATGCAAAATATATTTACTAGCCCATATATATTAATATATATTAATGCAAATCATACACACACATACACATGTATTTTTAATAAAAATTCATATTTATATATTTGTATTTTAAAAATTTTAAAATATCATTTTAGAGTATATATTTTATATTGCAAAAGTATATAATTTAAATAATTTAATATTTTTATATAAAATGCAAACATATAAACACATCAATTATTTTGTATTTATATAACTATTTTTAATCTATACAACAAGGTAATTTCCCTTAGTTTACAGTAATGCTCTTACAATAGAAGTCTATGTGGCAAAAAATAGCAAGACTTTAACGCTATAAAATCAAAACTAGTATCATAAAATTGTTTACTGACTTAGTTTGTACAAAGACAAATACAAAAAGTTTATTATTTTTTAACAGAAGAATGAAACACTTGCCCTATAAACTTCCATTTTAAATATGACTGTAAACCCAATTTTAATTTATTTTTTTTCTCTGAACTGAGCGTTGAGTCGTTTTTTTTTTTTTTTTTTTTCTTGTGCCGAATCCCGTAAACAGCCTCCAAACACACTTCAGAAACAATCCACTAAATGCTATTATTCACTTTTGAGGGAATTAGTGTGTTGTACAGGTAATTAACCAAAGAACAACCATCAATTATGATGACCTTGCTATACTGATGGCTTTACACACATTGTAAAGTCAACTTCAATGCGTCCCAAATGTGTAACTAGAGTAGTATGTTTAAAATCATTTAAGCACCTCTCATTAGAAAGATCAACATTAGATTACTCACACTAATGTGTTTACCCCCTGAGGCGCGGCGCTTTTTCTTTACAGACAACAAATCATTTTTTTGTCAAAACTGAGTAACACAGCATGAGATGGGCGCAGTATGCGGTGTGTGTGTGTGTGTGTGGGTTACGACTGCAGACTAGAGGAACTTTGCAAACAAAGCCCAGAGTGAAGGGCTCCCCGTTTTGACTTTCACACAGACTCTGTCAACAGCAGAGCCTCCGAGCTGAGAGATATCACACCATTACAGCACTATTTGGGAGCCATTCATCAAATCAGACACAAGATTAATTAAGCCTACGGACTGAATTACCCCCGGTCTCTTCTCATGAAGGTGTACCTCCAGCCCCGGATGGGGGTCTCTGAAGGAGGGGGTGGGGGACTGATTCTACCTTACACATGTAGACATGAGCTTGTAATATAACAGTGTTCACAGCCCAGCATGGAGCGAGTCATGTTTACATGCTAAAGTCTGACAGATTTGCACTGATCACAATGGCAGGGTCAAGTTTGTCAGGAAAATGCCCATTTCGTCCCAAAATGTGGAATATATAGATTGCATAATATTTTGCGTAAAGAAAATTAAGCCTTGTTCTGAATTGTTAAAATGTTTTGCATTGACATAATTGTAATAATTTTAATAATCCTAATAATAATCTTACTAAGATCATTTAAACCACCAATTCTTCATTACTGTAATGTGCTATTTATTATTTTGAGTCTTTTTTTAAAAATGAAGTCTGCAAAAAAATTACATTTATAAAATACATTAAATAGAAATATACCCTACATGTTAATTAATGATTATGATTTTAGAGTATTTTATTCTTGCATTAAAGTAGTGTTACAAACCTTTTCTTTTTGCAAAATAATTACTTTTTTTTTTACATATTTTTATAGTCATTTTTTGAATTAAGACAAAATTAAGAAAATAAAGCCTATTTTTATTGTTTATAAGATTGTTTTATCTGACAGTTTTTATTACAACTAAGACATATATATATGAAATATTTATATATTAATGCAAATCATACAAACATACACATATTTTTATAAAAATAATATTTATATATTTATATTTTATATATGTAAAAATATAGAGTATATAATTTAGATTTTATATTGTAAAGTATATCATTTAAATAATTTATATAAAATGCAAGCATATTTATCAATTATTTTGTATTCATATAACTACAGTAGTACAATAGTTTACAGTAAAGCTCTTACAGTAGAAGTCTATGTGGCAAAGCACTGCAGTTTCGAAAATATAGCAAAACAACTTTAACACTATAACATCAAAACTAGTATCATAAAATTATTTACTAACTTTGTACAAAGACAAATCTACCCATCAGGACTTGCATTCATAATGCATAACCAGAAGCTGATGCATTTTAAACAGTAGCCATGATTCTGAAAGGACAAGTTTTATTTACTTATCTTTTTTTTTACAGAAGAATGAAACACTTGCCCTATAGACTTCCATTTTAAATATAAAATCCAATTTTTACTGATCTTTACAGACTGAGCGTTGAGTCTGTGTTTTTTTTTTTGTGCATGCGTGTGTGTGTGTGTGTGTGTGTGTGTGTGTGTGCCGTATCCTGTAAACAGAATAATTTTATTATATTAATTTATTCTGTACAAAAAAATATAAATATATAATTTAGGGTGTATTTGTATTAATGAATATAAGTAGATATGTTCAGTTATTATGATTGTACTATTATTTATTTTTGTAAAATAATATAAAAAGTAATACAGATGAGAACTGAAAAAATAGATATATTTAAAAATGATTTAATATATATATATATATATATATATTTTTATATTTGTTTCAACTGATTTTGTGGTCAGTGGTGACATGTTTTTATGAGATTCACCCATCTATGTTTGTATGTAGTGGGTAAAATAAGTCACCATTTTTCTCAGTAAATATATTTCTAAAGGTGCTGTTGACATGAAATTTTCACCAGATGTCACGTCAGTTGGGACTAAACCAGTTAATATTAATATCCACTGACTAGGGGCAGGATTGCTTTCTAATTACTGATAGATTTCAGCTGGTGTCTTGGCTTTCCATGCCTTTTTGCACCTCCCTTACTTGGGGGGTATGCGTTCAATACTTTTTCCTTGGGTCATTCCCATAATTTCTGAAGTTATTTGTTTTGTTTTCTTTGTATGTATGGATTACTTGGGTTGTTAACAACATCTGGTGAACATTTCATTTCAACAGCACCTTTAGAAATATATTTACTGAGAAAAAATTATAATGTGTTCAATACTTTGTGTGTGTGTATATATATATATATAGAGAGAGAGAGAGAGAGAGAGAGAGAGAGAGAGAGAGAGAGAGGGAGAGAGAGAGAGAGAGAGAGAGAGAGAAACTATTCTCATTTAATATGTGACAAATCAGTATCAAAACTGGCAGAAAGCTTGTCACCTATGTTGCTTAGCTAATAATTATTATCTAGAAATATTATGTCACTTCCATAAGTGAAGCTCATAATCAAGACAAACACAGGACTAAAAGCTTTTCCTGTACAGTATGTGCCGTACTCGCCTATGACGGGGGAAATTCTGAAATGATGGATCTGCATCTGGAATAATTTTTCATCATAGTCAGTTTTCTTGGCCTTTGAATGCGGCACACAGCAGATATACATCACAGCTTTAAACAGCCATCATATCTGTGAAGATAAATGCTTGCAATCTGAACTGTGAGGTGGGGCTAATGGTTTTACATCGGCGGGCCATTTTTCCCTCTTTCCCTTTTACACAAACATATACATTAAACCCACAAGGCAGACGCGCGCTCGCGCAAACATCCACATCCGCCCACTTGTGCCGACACGCGCACACATTTTAATGAGTTCATTAGCCCATTGTATCCTCCGAGCGGGTCATATCTTGATGAATGGTGTGTGTGGCGCCTTGCTCCGGGGTAGGATTCATCGCTCAAGTGGCATGAAGAGAGATAGAGCAACCGAATCTGGATGGAGCTAAGAAAAATACAGGGAGGGATGAGGAAAAAAGGGGCAAGGTGTTTGGACCACCAGAGATTTTCCTCCCGCATGAGTGCAGCATCAGTGGAGACATTAAGAATCTAATGTGCTATTATTCTCCATTGCGCCCCTAAGCTTTAAACATCTGTCCTGTGGGTGGCTGCGGTAATAGGCATGGGCTTTAGGACCTGTTTCTGAGACTAGACACTGGCACCCACGAGGGCCCTTGACACACCGGCGACTTAATCTGCAACTCCTTCCACAAAATTGACATTGTCTAGAGAGTAAAGCAATCACCCGAACCGGTATTACAGAGCATTTATGTTTGAGCTAGGCTTCCAAACAGCAAATCTTGACCTTTTCGAGACATACTGTCACCAAACTCCATTTTCCTGGCCGAGTCTTTCCAAACTTCCTTGAAGAATTATGTTTGTCATTGGACTTGGCTCTCCTCGGGGTGGGCTGTGGGTTTAAATTCATACCGAGCAATCTTTTTCACCTAATACCGTCGCGGATTTGGGACCTGAGAGAAAGAAACAGAGGAAGAAAAGTGGAAAAAGGCCAGAAAGGGGGATAAATGTCTACACATTTGATGGAAGGATATCGTTGGACAGGTTTGGTTTAGCACAGAGTAATTTAGGTATTTGGGCCTGAGATCTCCGGCCCCGTGTATTATGACGTGCTTGCTGTCATACAAACAGACCGAAGGGACAAAGACGGACATCAAACAGAAAAGATTGCAGACAGTTATAATAAAAAGACATTTACCATGTCAATACACCACGTTACACCACACCAAATATTAAGACTGTTGTGTTGATAGAAAGTCGTTCCAAAGGTTTTCTTTTTTTTTTTTTTTTTTTTTTTTTGTGGAACGCAAAAGGAGAACTTTTGAAGAATTTTCATGGAGGTCATTTTCTGGTGACAGTTTATGACACCTAAAAGGGAAAAAAAAACAACAACAAAGGACTATTAAATTGGTTTTGAAAACATAATTTCTAGAAAAGATTCAATCTAATGGAAAATGTCATGTGGTGCAACCAACAAATGAAAACATGTTTTCCTTACACCCTAAATGCATGAGTGTACACGTTCTAATAATTATTTTCAAAAATGTTTTCAAATGTATTTTCTAAAGTAAAACGTTTTTTTTTTTTTTTTTTTATATTGTGAATTAATAATTCATAAATACATTTACATATTTGTAAAGGCATACCACATGATGTTTACATTCAATAATTATACATTAAAATTAAATTAATTTGTAAAATTATTAAGATATAGATGCAATTTTTTAAAATATATAAATTAGTAATTCATATAACCCATTACATATTTGGGGAGTCACACCACATGATATTTTGTAACTTGACCTGTAAGTTGACTTTATAAGACTTTGTGACCTTAACACACAGTCATGAGGGTCTGCTTATTTCATCATGACTTTGATTTGATGAACAAATGGTTTTCAAAATTAATAAGCAATTAATTTTTCTTCATTATATCATCTTGACATTTTTTTTTTTTTTTACTTTATGCCCCTCAAAAATCTAAATAAATTTTGGAAATTAAAAACATGCTCATCATAGAAAAGGTGTATTCAAGTCATTGTATGCATGAATTGCATTTTAATGTTTGTTTTACATATATATATATATATATATATATATATATATAATATATATATATATATATATATATATATATATATGGATAGATTTGACAAATAAAATGAGTGTCATGTCATTGACCCACACAGGTTTTCCCAGCTGATCTGTGATAGTTTATCATTAACAGTCCTGTGCCGTAATGAGATCCTGTCTGGCTTCATCGTTGAGCTTTGTAGTGTCATTGTCACTTACGTCCCCTTGTGTTTGAATGCTTCATCATTTGCCGTGTGAGCAGACAGAGTGACCACCGGGGATTTGAGGCGGGCCGAGCAGAGCAGACATTCATATTTATAAGTCAGGCAATCTGAGTGATAAAGGAGGAAGGACATTAACGGCGTCAAACGATGCAATTTTCACCAAACAGTCTTAAAGGGATAAATGTGCCGCTTTCATTCTCACTTAACCTTTGATCTGCCGCATGTTGCTCAAACACTTACAGTAGCAGCTCAAAGTGGACATTAATTTCCTCTGATTTGTTTCATTTAATAGCCGACTGGCATCATTTTTGAGACTTATGGAAAATGCTGTAAATGGCATTACGTGGATTAAGAACCTGCCAGTGATTTCTGTTATATAACTCCAGTAATGTCATAGATATAATTTAGAGAGCCGTGGCCTATAGTACTGCACTCCTGTTTTAATAGACCTGTATTCTGTAGTGCTAGTTAAGTTTGAAATATTATGTATTCTAAGCATGCACGATTTTTTTTCCCCTGAATTTTCCTGAGTATTTTTTTTATTTTTATTTTTTCAAAAATTTTAGGAAGAAAAAATCCAGAAAAAAATAGTTTTGTATAATCTTTTATTATTTCTTTGAAAATAAAACTATATATTGAACAAAAATGCTTAATAAAATATATTTATAAAAAAAACAGTCATATGGTGCAACCAGCATGCAGAAAGACCCTTAAAATTGTCAGAAAGTAAATAAGCTTCCTAGAATAAAAGATAATTTGATGTATTTATGACAGACAAGATTAGTTTAGGTTGTGAAATGTCATGTAGTGCAACTCACCCAATATGTAATGATTTTCATGAATTAATAATTGATGATAAGGTGTAAGAAAATATGTTGTTACTTCTTCCATGAAGGTTTCACTACATGACATTTTAAGTCATTAAATTTAAATTTCTAATAACCTGGCATGTGTGTTTCAAACAAGATTTTTCCTTTTCTTTATCACTGACCCTCTTAGCAATAGTCACCATCCACTATCATTGTATGGAAAAGAGCAGCCTGGACATTTTTCTAAACTTCTCATTTTGTGTTAGGCAAAAGAAAAGAAAGTCATACCATTTTGGATCGACATGAGAGTGAGCAAATGATGACAGAAAGCCCAATTTCTCCCTCAATAATGAGCACTGGATAGTTTTCCAGGTTAAAAGGGATTCTTTCCACACTTTTTTTTCTGAGACAGAAGTGGAATAAAATTTGCAATAGCTAGTTAATTGCTTCAAAACTGGTGCCAGAGAATGAAAAATTCATGAAAATGGTGTCGCTATCAACAAAGAGAGGGAGACCAAGAAATCTATAACTATGGTTTCTCACCATTAATTGAATTAAATTCAGTCTGAGGACAGATAAATCTGGCTTAAAGGCACCATATTCCCTCCAGGACCTAATTAAATATACAGTCTTTAAAACACAAAAAATAATCATTTGATTCATAGAATATTAATGAGATGACGGAAGGCGTGCACTTCCAGAGTGCAACGTAGCACTCACATTACATACACAACGCAACACACCACAAACAACTCCTCATGTGTGTAATCCAAATAAGTGTTGTTTCCAGCTCAGAGAGCATCTGTTAGCGAAGGAAAAATAGTTGCAACCCTCTGCTCCTCTTTTGTTTTTCACAAAAACAACACATCCTCTTTCCGTTCAGATGTGGAGAGAAAAAAAAAGAGTCTATCTAAACAGTTAACAGATGGCTAAAGCTTGTGTCTTTGAGCAGTGTTTCCCAGCAATTAAAAGTTTCTGCCTGTTATTCTGCTCCCAGAGTGCAGATTGCAAACAACGCAAGAGGTCAAATATCTGGAAGGGAAACGAGGGATTGGAGCAACCGCATGCCGGTCTCATCTGGTGCTGCGCAGGACGAGCATTCACCTGAACGTCCGTAATCACCCAGCACCTATGTGAATAATTAGTACAATAATTACCAGCTTTAAAACGAGGCTGAGTGCTGCCCTCTCGCACGACGCCATCAAGGAAAACAGGTGTTGCAGATGCCTGGAAGGGACAGAGATTAAAGATTATTTCACTATCTGGTCTCTCCTTCAGGCCAAAGCGATCCCCCCCCCACACTCTCTCTCTGTCGAGCATGGAGTGGGGGCCGAGCGGGGGCTCATTTTCCTCCAGCGTGGCAGTTTTGGGAATGGAGTGTCTGACAGAGAGTGAATATTGTTTAATCTGGGAGAGTGTTACGTCCTTGAGATTCCTGGACACTCGGTGTCCACATAACCTAGAGCCAGGTGGAGGTTGTCTGTTACTAATGAGGAGTTTGTACTGTAGAGAGACAGAAAGCAGTGTTATTAAACAAAACTACATTTTACCGAGAAAAAGTGACGTTGCTGGGCTGTTGCTAAGTTTTTTGAGTGTTTTTGCTTTCCTATGGTGTTGAGTTGTTGCCAGGGTCTTTGTAGTTGATAAGGGGTTCTGAGTTTTTAGCATGTTGCAATGAAGTTGTTAGGGTGTTCTATATGGTTGCTAGGTTGTTGCTATGTGGTTGCTATGGTGTTATGAGTTGTTTGCAGGGTGTTTGTAATCAATAAGGTATTTTGAGTGTTGAAGTATGACGCGTTGCAGTTGTTAGGATATTCAAAGTCATGCTGAGTGGTTGCTAGGGCGTTGCTATGCAGTTTATAGGGTTTTGTGAGTTGTTGGCAGGGTCTGTTGATAAGGTGTTCTGAGTGTTTTAACATGTTGCTATGCAGTTGTTATGATGTTCTATATGGTTGCTAGGGTATTGCTATGTGGTTGCTAGGGTGTTGTGAGTTGCTGGCTGGGTGTATTTGGTTGATAAGGTCTTTTGAGTGTTTCAGTATGCAGTTATTAAGATGTAGTAGATAGTTGCTACAGTAGTTATGCTGGGTGGATGGTATGGTTTTTTGGTGGTTGCCAGGGTGTTTTATCATGTTGCTATGCAGTCCCAGGTTAAAAAAGTACACTTCCATAATGTACTTAAAGCGCTCTATTTTTGCGCACTAATTTTATACTTAATATACTAGAAATTATTCTTTCGTACTTCGTCAGATAAACTTAAGATCAACTAAGTGTACTCAACTGTGCTATTTTGGCACACCACAACATGCTATATCTGTATTTAACATATATATATATATATAGATAGATATATATTTAGTCACCTCTTGCAGTACACTTGAGTGTACTAGTGTATGAACTAGTACTAAATACATTTTTTTAAATACAGAAATAGTATGTTAAAGGCGCATTTTTGTTAATACTCATGGTGTCCCAAAATAGCACAGCTGAGTACACTTAGTTGATCTCAAGTTTATCTTAAGAAGTACTAAAGAATCATTTCTAGTATATTAAGTACAAAAAAATAGTGCACAAAAATAGAACACTTTAAGTAAATTATGAAAGTATACTTTTTTTTTACCTGGGGTTGTTAGGATTTTCTGTTAGTTGCTGAAATCATGCTGGGTGGTTGCTAGGGTGTTGCTATGCAGTTGCTTGGATGTTGTGAGACATTGACAGTGTGTATGTGGTTTATAAGGTGTTCTGGGTGATTTAGTATGTTACTTTGCAATTATTAAGATGTACTAGATGGTCACTAAAGTCATGCTGGGTGGTTGGTATGGTGTTTTGGGTGGTTACTAGGATGTTACTATGCTGTTTCTAGGGTGTTGTGAGTTGTTGGCAGGGTCTATGCAGTTGATAAGGTGTTCTGATTGTTTAATAATGTTGCTATGCAGTTGTTAGAATGTTCTAGATGGTTGATAAAACTATTTTAACAATAAAAAAAACGGTTGCCAGGGTGTTGCTATGTGGTTGCTAAGGTGTTGTGAGTAGTTGGCAGGGTGTATGTGGTCGATATGGTCTTCTTTGTGTCGCTAGGTGGTTGCTACGGTGTTTTTGGTCACTTCCATGGTGTTGCCATGTGATATCTAGGGTGTTGTGAGTCTTTGGCAAGGCATTGATCTAAGATGTTCTGAGTGTTTAGCACGTTGCTATGCAGTTATGAGGTTGTTTTGGTGGTGCTAAGGTGTTGTGGATGGTTGCTAAGCCATTGCTATGCTGTGGGAATGATGTAGTGTTTTCAGAATGCTGTTATTCAGTTGTTAGGGTAACATTCTAAATTATAAGTTATATGTTAAGGGTTACATTTTAAGTCACAAGTGTAAGATAAATGCTTGGAAATAAGAGGTCTGTTGAAACCTTTAAAGGGATACTTACCTGTAAAATGAAAATTCTGTTGTCATTTACAAAATACATTTTGAATTAACTGAAGTTGACACTTCCATCGCAGTGCTTCTCTCACCCACATGCAGTAATTGTGCCGCTCTCATAATGTGCTTTGATGCTGTCCTCTCAACAACTTAAGCAATGAAGCCAGGCAGCCCCAGGGTGTTTGTTCTTGTAGGAATTACTTAAAGACTTGTCAAGATGCCACCATCACATGGCTTATTTTCTGTTTGTTCTTCTCACTTGTGTGTTTTTGAAATTACTACAACAGGTGCGACAGATTTGTACAACAGTGGTCTAGGATGTTTGGTTGCAGACAAGAAGAAGAGAGTTGTTTTGTTCCTAATAAAAGCCATTTGGTAACAGTATCACATACCAGTGCACAATATCTGTCATAAAATTAATGAATAAAGAAATTAATGAATGAAAGAGTAAAAAAAAAATTTAAATTATATATAAATGAAATATTTATATATGAGATTTATTGTGATTAATTAATTTAACTGAACAGCAGATCTTGTAATTAATTAGACTTTTTAATAAATTTAATTACAAGATCTGCTGTTTAATTATCTGAATTAACTACAATAAATCTCTTATATAAATATTTGCTGACAAACACCCCAAAATATCCTGTCATATATATATATATATATATATATAGGACAGGATATTTTGGGGTGTATATATATATATATATATATATATATATATATATATATATATATATATTACTATTATTATATTAGTATTATTATTATTTATTATTATTATTATTATTATTATTATTATATCAAAAAATAAACTGATGAAAGTTTAATTAAATTAATTACATAATATGCAGATTATGTCATCAATGTCATTTAGGGGGTATTCACACCAGGAAAGCCACCATTTATTTTAATTGAAAAAAAAAATAAAAAATTACACAATATGCTTCTTTATTAACCAAATTACTCAGTTAATGTCAGAAAATATATATAAATTATTTTTTTTGCTGCAAAAGCTTGTGAATTTTGTAATTTAATTTGACATTTTTGCTGCATTTTTTAATCAATCATTCAAAATGTGTGTGTGTGGAACTACTAGAAATTGTCAGTTGTCAGTTGCTAACACATTAAAATAATGATTTTGCATCTAAATTTTCTGGTAAAATTGAATGATATCCTCACTGTGAGCTTATTTCACTGGTCTTGTGGCGTTCTATGGCTCTCACTCTAGGAGCTCAAGGCAGCTGAGACATTCTTTGTCATTATTATTTGATTCCATTCATCATCCTGGCCCACAACAAAGAACCCTGCTATGTACAATTTAAATAAAGCTTTGTGTGAAACTCGCGCTGACAAGCTGATGTATCCATTCAAGAAGCAGCAGAATATGTGCATGTCTATGCAAAATAAAGATGAATGCTGGGGGAAACAGACAGTGGGTGATTAAGGTGCACAAGTTCGTGGCCGATCTGTCATGCTATCCCTTTTGTCTTATGATACCTTATCATTAGTTTCCCTGACAATGATTTAGCAGTCATTGTCAGGGAAGTATTCCCCCTCATTGCCTTGCACTGTGTTTAAATGTAACCTTCTTTCAGCAACGGCTGCCATTCGTCACTTTTGACCTGTCAAGCAAGGCAAAATTGGACACTTCCAACCGTGGCCTTTTGTCCTGACACGGGCAGGCAGGTATGCAGAATCAGGATGGAGGACGGAACCGTATGCATCCATAACATTTAACCACCTCTGAATGATTACTGCCTCTAATTTCTTTGGGGACGATGGGACTTTGGTCCCACTGCCAAGTCCGTTTTTTATTAGTTTGTGTCTCTCTTTCTGCTTTATTTCGGGTCGTGGCCTCGTGACTGTTAAATAAGAACCAGGGGCAGGTCAGCGTGCAGGCCAAGGAACAGAGGAAAGCGAGCCCCCTGGTCCCTCTCTCTGGCAGCCAACAGCTGATGCAGAAAGTCACCATCCATCTCTGGCAGGATGCTAATGATGCAGTTTTTGGGAGGAGAGGAACTTAGACCTACTTTGCAGGTAATTCTCTGTTGATTCGTGCCTGCTGTTTACAGCGTACGCCAGTGAAATGCGATAGGAAATGGGCCTGTGGAATCCCTTGAAGACATTGAAAGTGTGTTAGATGTCCTTGTAGTCTCGGTTCAGGCCTTTGGTTGTGTTACGCTTAGAGAAAACATTTCTGGTGATATTGCGACAGAAGAGTTGGTGCTGCCATTTCATGGTTCTTTCCAACACAATCTCATGGCAATTCATTCACTTTTTTTGTGAACTGGCAGCTGATATTGTGTCCTTAAACACAATGCAGTAAGGGTAATTTTACACAGTTTATCCTTTGGATTTTTGAAAAGTTTTGCATATAGGCAGCAACCTTGTCAAAACAATACCTCTATACGTGCATCTGCAAAAACTACTACAAAGCTGTATTATGCATGCCAGACCAGTTGTTGGCGATGTCAGTTTGTAAAGAAACTTGTGCATGCCTATAGACTGAACACATAATATGCATGCACATAACGTTACCAACATCAAGGCAATTCGTACATATTTTATGAGGTGGCTAATTCATATAAAATTTGTATGACCTCACTTGTACAAATGCGTCCTATTTTTTTTTTTTAAATGTCTGTATGTTACAAGGTGGCAAATTCATATGAATTTGTACGAAGGAACACCCCTAACACCCGCCCCTAAACCTACCTCTCACAGAAATTGTACCAGTGGGATTGTACGTGTAATTTGTTTGAATTAGCCAACTCGTAATATACGTACGAATTGGTCGTGAAATAGCGTTGAACAGAAAAATGATTTTTTTTTTTTTCGTAAATTCGTGTTTCAAGATGATAATGGTGTCATTTTCAAAAACTTGTGCTTTGAAACTTATTTTCAACAGTTTACGTTTTCATGCTCCCAAAATGCTGTTGTTATTGAACGGCCAAAACACATAAAATTTTTTCAGGTCTTAGTTGAAAATGATGTTGCGTAAACACCAGCAACAATTAATTTGTCTGTCCAGACACAACACGGCTATAAGACAACAAAATTAATTAATAAGTGACAGCTAATCAGAAGATCTTGTGGGCGGAGTCTCTCTGCACAAGTACATAATCTAATCTACAAATATTAAACCATTTTTACATTATTCAAAGTACATACTGAGTGACTGATACATTCGTTGTCTTGGAATACACTTGGAATTCACATTAAGTTCACAATTTTAACGTTCATGTGTTTCGTGTAAAATTTATTTGCAAGATCTTAAGTAAATTATCCATTGTTGCTTTCAGTATGGTTATAAAGCTCATGCAAAATGATATTCAAACTCACATTAGATACTATTAAGTTTAAATGAAGCACATAATCAGTAACAGAGATCGTCATTGTTATAGTTTATTGTTGTTACAGCCACGCATCGATATCAATGATGGTTGGTTGGAATATTTTTTATGTGTATTTAATATGAATTTGTTTGTTCGATTTCATATGTTTTTTGTACAATCTGCCTGCACCCTGATGGTTAGATTCATGTTTACTTTTTCCAAAAACTGGATGTTCTCGTACAAATAACAGTGTATAAATTCATACGAAATTGCTTCTTTTTAAAGCAGTTGCATTTTCTCATGAGATTGGTTTGTCCTTTCTGCATCTTGAACTTTTCTGAATGGTTTAGACTTGATTAACGCCCCAAGGTAATCCTCTGGAGCTGTTAGCCAATTGCTGATTTCATTTGGCCGTTGTCCATCTGCAAACAGCAGTTTGGGCAGGTGGCAAACTGGCCCTTGGAAACGCCAAGATCTAATTCACAAGACTTCTGTGACATTTTCAGACTGAACATGTGTTGCCAGGAAGTGAAGCACATGTTGTCCACAGGAAAGATGTAAATAATTATCTGCTCACAACAAGTTTTCTTTCCCACTGGGTGTTCTTACAAATTTGGCCAGAAACTTGGAATAAATAAAATTATACTAATGATCTACACACTTGAATGAAGAACTCGGGCAAGCTTCTATAATGCTATGCAAAATTACAATAATATGCCCTATGTTTTCATTTGTAGATTGATCATTTGAGGCTTAAAAACGTGGTTGTACAAATATCATCTCTAGATATTTCAGAATAACTATGAACTAAATGTTTCCCACAAGCAGAATTTAGCTGCGAAGACTTTGTTTTTGCCTAGAAAATACATACAAAGCATGAGAATTCATTGTTAGATGCACAAAATATGTTGTACTCTGTAGAAAAAGAAAACCTTGCAGCCCTAGAAATGAATAAAATGTAAAATATTTTGGCGAGGTTTTTGGAATCAACATACAAATAAATAAATACATACATTTAATTACATTATGCTGCTTAGTTAATCAAATTACTTGCAGTTAATATAATCAATATTTGCTGAAAAAAAAATTATTGTGGATTTTAATTGCACATTTTTTATTGCATTTCTTTTTCAAAATTAATCACAAAATATTATTAGTATTTGTATTATTTTACAATTAATCAAACTTAATTGAAGGGATTTTAATCAAATTAATTTCTAGATATGCTGATTATTATAATTACTCACAGTTAATAAAATAACAAAACAAAATAAAATAAAACTGATAAAAAAAAATAAGAGAATCAGGTGAAACAGTGAATAGCATTAACAGATCTTGAGCAATTTAAAAATACATACAAATTAATGTTAATGAGTTCATCTAAATTTGTAATACCTCAGTCATCCATGTAATTGGTTTAAATATTTTTATTATTAGAAATGTTAGCAGATAGTCACT
The DNA here is from genome assembly GCF_018340385.1 of Cyprinus carpio. Taxonomy (NCBI): domain Eukaryota; kingdom Metazoa; phylum Chordata; class Actinopteri; order Cypriniformes; family Cyprinidae; genus Cyprinus; species Cyprinus carpio. Next base: position 15,923,608 of record NC_056621.1, on the reverse strand, counting down.
TGTAATTACACTTTTTTAAATACTCATCCATGTAATTGTAGCATCACACTGTAGCATCTACACAAAGCAGCATTAGGCAAACATTCTCTGCATAAAATATCATAAATATATCAGTTACAGGATCACGTTTAAAGGATAATTGTTTCGTACTTGGATTGTGACGATCAGTAACGCCAGCATAAATCTCCAGCATTCACAATGAAATATGATTAATCAGTCTTAAATCTGACACCCAGTGATCACAGTCATTATTCTGTTGCTGAGGGCTGGTTCAACTACAGCAAACGTCAGTTTTAAATCTCACTTGAGCAAAGTTGTCGCAGCAGAGATGTAATATGTTTGCCTTTCGATTCAATTAGCTTACAAAAGACCTTGAAGCGATGCAATCAATTATGGGATGATGTTCTTTTACCTTGCAGAACTGCTGCCTCCAAGTCACGTTGGAATGATCACATTTACAACATTTGTGTGCACTCAGATGTCACAAAATCATAACTGACAGCATAAATTTCTAAGAATAATGGTGGTGAAATGGTTTTGATCATGATTTGTTGACAGTAAAGTTTTTGTGTATTGTATGGATTTTTGTGTAAAAAATGTTAAACACCTATCGCACATCCTTTGCACCTCATTAGGTTGAACTAGTGCTAGCCCAGCTAACAAGCTAACAAATGTTTTTACAATGTTATCTCAAAGTTACAAACAAATGTTCGTCCAGTAATGTTAATAGAACGTACATTTGGAGTTGTCTGGTCTTGAATAACATTCTCAAAAGTTTAGCACAAAAATATTATTTATACATCGTTAATGAAACATTTTGTTTTCGGAGAAATTTTAATTGGACATTCAGCTATCGTTTGTTAAATCTTATTATTTGATTCAGAACGTTCAGAGAACATTCAAAAGTAATGTTCCCTTTGTTTGCAAAATTCTAAAATGGAACGTTCCCCTAAAGGGATAGTTCAAACAAAAATAAAAATTCCGTCATTAATTACTCACCCTCACGTCATTCCAAACCCGTAAGACCTTTGTTCATCTTCGGAACACAAATGAAGATATTTTTGACCCAGAAAGGTAGTAAGGACATCCTTAAAATAGTCCATGTGACATCAGTGGTTCAACCGTAATGAAACTACAATATACTCTTAGTTCATTTTCTATATTCTGGTTCAAATAAGTTAGGCTGGGAAAACTCTCTGTCGAAATCTTCAGACATGTTTATGAAGAAGTTTTATGCACAGCATACGTATTCCTCTGCTTGTAAACAAGGAACAGCGCATGCTTATTCTACATCAAAATGCCGTCTCCTGCGTCAGCAGCATCACATGCATGCATTGTAATACTGTCATGAAAGTGCATCGAAGATTGACGTGGAAGAGAAGAAATTAGATGTTGTTATTTTGTTTCAGTTTTTGGTGCACAAAAGGTATTCTCGTAGCTTCAGAACATTACGGTTGAACCACTGATGTCACATGGACTATTTTAACGATGGGCCTTGTACATGGCAGTTGTGTTGCTGTCTGTGCAGGGTCAGAAAGCTCTCAGATTTCATCAAAAATATCTTAATTTGTGTTGTGAAGTTGAACGAAGGTCTTACAGGTTTGGAACGAAATGAGGGTGAGCAATTAATGACAAAATGTTCATTATCCTATTAACGTCTGCATAACAAACTACAAAATTAGTGGTTCTGAATGTTCAGAGAAACATAACATTAATGGGAGCAAACTGTTCTTAGAATATATGTTTTTGTTACATGAGAAGAAGCCTCCAATTCATTACCAAACAAAATCACTTAATTATATCGTAATCACTTTTTACTTTCAAATTACTAGCACATAAAAGCTTTCTGAACTTGAAATACACTGAAATAAAGTAGCCGCATACTTTTGTTATTGCTAACATTAATAATGTAGCTTGCTAAGCTACATGCTAACAGCTATACTAACATCTAGTAATTTTCTATAACGTCACACAATGCGAAAAAGTCACAATTCTAAAATATTCACATTCAAAAAATGCTAGAAACTCCTTTAAAACAAACCACAGTTTGCTAGCTGTATCCAAACATGTCACTTTCTGAGCGACCAACCCAGAGCCATGGAAACAAACAAAAACCCTTCATGACAAGCAGGATGTGGAGATATTACACCTCCCCTAACATCTACTTATAGACCCTGTGACCACTAATGGACTCCTCTTTGCAACCATGTGTTCTATCATTTGATCTCATTTGGCTAACAATAAAAGAGCCAATTAAAGCATAACCACATTACTTTGTTAATAAAGCAGACAGATTGACTCAAGGGAACATTTCATTGGCAGTTAATTATGCACAGTGGTAGTCTCGAACCCACTGAGCCAATGTGTAGCAATAAAAGCTGTTATACTGCTGCCAATTCCCACTCACAGCTGCATTCAGCTCTAAAACCAATGGATAGTGGCTTGCTAAAGCCGGGCAGACACTCTCTGAAGAGAAATAGAGAGATTTGCAATTCCACTGCTACCTCTGAGAGTTGGGGAAAGGTCCGTTTTTTAATGAACAATGGAACAATGACGTCACTCTTTCAAAGAAAAGGTCAACTTTAGGTCACTGTTGGTTTGCCAAATGCTGTGGTTCTTGCGAGAGAAAAGCCAGCGAGAGAATTAGCATTTTGCAGTACCTCTAAAGAATGGCTTCAGCAGTTATACACTTCCCTACAACAAATCTAACAAAGACGCCCCATTGTCTCAGAGTCAGTATAAAGCTATCAAGCATGAATCCATGAAACTTAAGCCTGTCACTGCATTGGATGGCTTGACCTTGAGTGATAAACTTGCGTGTCTATCTGCACAGGCTGTATCCTTATATAAAGCAGTGTGTGAACAAGGACTCAGTGTGGCAGACTGACATTTTGTCAATACTGTATTGGCATTCCACTTAACCCTGGAGACAGAGGGATTATTATGTTGTTTCAGAGTGCTAAATGGCTTGTTTGAGCTGTTATTTTTCTGGAAGGTTCACTCACTCAGAATCACTCAGTTATTTATGTCCCTGTGTGTGCTGCACTAATTTAATTGACTGTTTTGGTGCTTTTGTGATATTAACGTGATTCCACACATGTATGGTGATGAATAATAAATTTAACTTTATGCCTGAAGCACACAGTTTCACATTAATATTGGTGGTTCTAATTTTGAAATGTATCAACATTAAGGCAAATAAACCATGAGAATTAATTAAAAAATGTTCTGTCAATAAAAAAAACATCATATATAGCCCAGGCTTTCATCTGTAACACAACACTGAACATTAATAGCAGTGCCAGTGTTTAGTGGTTTCAGATCATTTAAAAAAAAAAATACAAATAAATTAAGCATTGCTTGTCCTGACAGCTTATAATTCTTTATAATTAGTCAGCAACGCAATAAAAATGATGCTTATTGATAATACTCAATATTTAAATATTTATATTCATAAAAAGGCACATTTTGCAATAATTGTAAGATATTCATTAATTAAAATGTTTGTATAAAAATATTTTCTTGAAACTAATGACTATAAAATACAATTTATTAAATATTTAATAAAAGTATTAGTATTATTTTATAATACTATTTAAATGTTATTTTATCAAAATACTATTATTATTATTATTATTATTATTTCAAATGGTTTGACATTTAAAACATTATTTAATATTTTAATAATATATAATATGTAAAAATAATTTAATTAGTCACAGTTCTTTTCTCGAAAAGATTTAAGTGAATGCCTTGCAAACCATGTTTATTAAACAAATTAAATTAAAATTATTTTAACAATATTTATTCAAATCAACATTAATACCTTAAATGGTGCTACAATTTTTTTTTTTTTTTTTTGATAATGCCCAACATATTCATATGACAACAAGGCAATATAAACAGGCACATTTTGCAATCACTGTAGGATATTTATTATTATTATTATTATTTTATTATTATTATTAATTAATATTAATAATAATAATAATAATAATAATAATAATAATATTTTATATAAAAATATTTCTTATAAGTACTTAATAATGAGCTACTATTATGTTATGATATTATTATTATTACTATTATTAGTAGTAATTAAAAACTATAATTATTTAAAATGCATTTTAAGTATTTTAGAATCATATTTAAATGTTATTTAATCAAAATACTATTTATTCTTATTTAAACTGTTTGTATTTAAGATAATACTAATATAAGTTTTGTTTTTTAAAACTATTTACTATTCACACATTTTCTTTTAAAGATTTGATGGGATTCCTTGTAATGCGTGTTTATTATAATGCTGTATTTATTCAGATCAACATTAATACCTTGAACTGTGCTAACTGTCCTAACAAAACAGTCAGACCGGCCAAAACCAAATCACTCCAGTTGTCTAGTTATGAAGATCAGCTACATCTTCATGTCATACTGCATGGCCGTCCAGCCGTTTGTGATAAATGATGCTTGAAAAGCACTTAGATCAGTCAGCGTTAAAAATCTGGCTGTGAGCTCCCTGGTACAACTTCATTTTCCAAGGGTTAATATGACATGCCCTCTCCAAAACAATGAGAGTTTAAGCACATGTTCCTGTCACTCCAGAACCTTGGCTCTTTGATGAAGTGATTGATGGGGCGGGTGAATGCAGATATGTTATACGGACACATACATCTTGACGTGATTACTTTTGTGGCCCCATAATTCAGCGAGAGCATGTCATCTACTTCATCCCATGATACCGCTCTCTAGCAAACCATTCAAAGACAATGGACAGGGTGCTCATAAAATCCATTACCTGTTTAAAATGTAAAAAAAAAAAAAATTACTACCCTCATGTCATTCCAGTGGGAGATTAAAATTTAATAAAAAGTCTAATGACTTCAGAAGAGTTGAAAAATAGCACACAAGTTTGTATAGATCAGTTTTATGGTACATTTAAATCATTTCGAGAGCTAAACTAGCTTAGTCATGGAAGTATGGAAGCTTGACTCCACTAAAAGATAAAAAAGGTAATTTGCGATTTTATATTTTACAATTAAGACTGAAAAAAAGTCAGAATTGAAAGATATAAAATCAGAATTGTGAAAGATAAACACAGTTCTGAGAAAAACAGTCAGAATTGCAATATATAAACTCGCAATTCAGAGTTTATTCAGAATTTTTTCTCAGAATTCTGAGTTTACATCTCACAGTTCGAACTTTGTTTCTCTTAGTTCTGTTTATTTCTCACAATCTTACTTAGTTTTTTTCTTTTTTGCTATTTTTTTTTTTTATAATTGCAAGATATAAACTCTGAATTGCAAGTTTATATATAAGAATTCGAACTTTTCTCACAATTCTGTCTTTTTGTTTATGCCACAGAAATTGCAAAGATAATAGGTAATTGTGATCTTTTATCTCATAATTATGACTTTATTTCTCGCAATTGAACATTTAGATCTCATAATTGAGACTCTTTTTTTCTCAACATCAGAATTATTTCTCAGAATTCTGAGTTTACATCTCACAATTCGAACATTGTTTCTCTCATTTATATCTCTTAAATTCTTTTTCTCAAAATTCTTTAATACTTAAAAAAAAAAAAAAAATGAATGCATGGCTGCTTTTGTGAGTATACACATAGAAGCTCCTAAAATAATGTAAATAAATGCTGAAAGTGTGCACGTCAACAGAGTGCAGTTAATATGTGTCTTTTCAGAGGTCATACAGTTTGTTCCATCCATCTTTCAGTCAAATTTTCTTTTTCCCCCCAGATCATCCGTGCCTAAAGCAGGAGGAATGGTGTCTGGAGAAAGTCTATCCTCCACAAAAAAGGAGAAATATTGTCTTTTAACAGCCACATAAAAGGAGAGATGCTGTGAGCCACTTCAACACGACAGAATAGCCTGCAGGGATTTAAACGGAGCGAGAAGCATCTCGGGCAGATAGGATGCTGTCACGTACACCGCGCAAACTCACCGTTTATGTGGGAATTATAAGCAAATAGTTATTATTTTCATGAAATGGAGCATTCCCATTCTAACTAGGGCTAGGAATGTTAAAATATTGAAAAATCTATTAAACATTAAATGTGGAATACTTGCTACATCTGTCTCCAGCTAATTGAGTTGCTACCAAGAATGTTAGGACTCAGGAGAATAATTTGTCAGTGCAAAAACATGGAATGGTCCAATTTATTGCTCGCTGCAGGCTGCAGAGTTCCAACAGGCTTTGATCAACCTTTTTAGGTCAGTATCACTTGAAATACAGAGAGGTCTCAGTAACCACAGAGAAAATATTTCATCTTTTTCCTCTTTTTTTCTTTTAAAGAACGAAAGAGGGAAATATTTTTTTTGTTATTTTGTTTGTTTTGTGGGGGATGTTAATTTATTTTTTGTGGGGGAGGAAAAAGGGTATAGAGGTGTTTTTTGTGCAGTTTGGTTGTTTTTTTTATTTGCCGGTAATCGGTTAAACATTTATGATAGCGAACACAATTATAAGTTTAGCTGCAGCACCATCAGATTCCATCCCTTTCTACAGATAAATGGATCCACGGTTGTCAATAGGCCTTTCCCACACAGCTCAAACAAAGCTCATGCTTATATCCTGAGAATTTTGAAGTCAAAGCAAGGAAAAATCAAACGGGATGCACTGACAGCTCGCTCGTCCGAGTTGCGATTCTGACAGACAGACAAACCGCTGAGCTGATGGGAACAAACTGAGCTTTTTTCTTGTTTTTTCCAAATCTTGTTTGTAGGGGCTTTGTTCATTTCCTATGTATTTATATTCATATTTATATTTAATTTTGCTTTGCATTTGCCATGTCAAGCTCTTAAAATAACTTCTATTTATGATGAATCAATATTATGAGGGTAATATTCCATAGACGATAACTGTCAAAGAGGATTGTGTTGGTGTGTTCAAAAGAGTGAAAATAAAAGATAATTCAGAGCATTTGAATCAGTAAACATTTCATCAGCGAGTCCAGAATGAATCTGTACTTTTGAACTAATTGGTTAAATGAATAATTCGATGGTTCATACATAATAAAGTCACTCGCTTTCATTCCAGAATGAATCTGTACTTTTGAATTAATTGATTAAATGAATGATTCAATGGTTCATTCATTAAACAGTCACATGCTTTGTTTCAGAATGAATCAGGGTTTTGAACTGAATGATTTAATGAATTGATTATAAAGACAGACATATTTTATAATTTGGAACTAATTGGTTAAATGAATGATTCAATGGTTTATACATAATAAATTCACTCGCTTTGTTCCAGAATTAATTTTTGGACTAACTGGTTAAAGCAGTGATTCAATGCCTTATTAATGATACAGTCACTCCCTTTGTTTCAGAAAGAATCTGGGTTTTGAACCGAATTATTCAATGAATCGATTATAAATAAAATCAAATTTTGCACTTTTGAACTAATTGGTTAAATGAATGATTCAATGGTTTATACATAATAAAGTCACTTGCATTGTTCCAGAATGAATCAGTACTTTTGAATTGGTTAAATGACGGATTCAGTAGTTCATTCATGATAAAGTCATTTGCTTTGTTCCAGAATGAATCAGGGTTTTGAATTGAATGGTTCACTTAATCATTTATAAAGACAGTCACATTGTAATGGTTTAATGCAGAATGTTGTTTAAGAACTTTTAAGAAAGTTTTTATAACCACAAATTTATGCTTTCAGATGAAATGCTAGTTGTTATATCTTTACTGTCCCATTTATTATAATGGCACTTATTGTAATGCTCGAAACAATCATTTATCACTTTATAAGGTACAAGACACAGTCCATTGTTCTCCATGCCGGCCAAACACTATCAGTTTAACCTTGAAGATGTGTCACGGTACCATCTTTCCCAGGCTTCTGCCCTGATCCCATTCATTATCACTCACAAAGATCCCTCAGGTCACAGGGCAAGAGATTTTAACTACGGGGCCATAAATGGAAGAATTAATGTGTGCATTTATAAAATGCTGAATGTGTGAAATGAAGTTGGACAGCAAAGCTGCACCAGTCTGCTCTGGTCGTTAGTTTCGTAGAAGTGAAGCCAGGTCATCTATCTGGGCTGTGCGCAGCCATCTTTAAGATGCAAACACTACTATTATTCTGCTTTATGGGCTTGTCTGAAAATACTACACTGTAACATGCAATGCCACACTTCACCTTAGTAGTAAAATCTGACTTAAGGTTTATATCCAGCCTGGGTTGTAAATTACAGGAAGATTCAGTGCTATGGTAAAATGAAACAATGTGGGATGTGAGACACTTGATCCTTGGCAGCCACCATAACAGCACAGAATGTGACTCTTAATATAATAAAATAAACTCCTAGCAATTAATTTACAGTCAAAACAGTTTAATCATACGGGTAATAGTATGGAGATTACCAAATTAAGTGTAATAAATGTAGCTATTCTGTATTAGTGTTATTGAGTGTTATTTAGTCATTACATTTCATTATTCATTATTCATCACAAATTAATTATAGCTGAACTCACTTTATTACAAATAAAAAATTAATGTACAGCATGCTTGCCATAAACTGAACAACAAGTTTCTTCTAATTTCATATCATTTTGAGCCATTGTTATAATTTTTCATTTAAAGTACATTATAAATAAGAACTATACAATATACAATATATATAATATATACTATACAATACATATATATATATATATGTAGGGGTGCATCAAAAAAAATCCACAATTTACAAATACTATATATATATATTTTTTTTATTTATTTATTTATTTATTTTTTGCATTATATCCCTTACCAAAAAGTAGTATTCTTCAAGTTTATTTTATTAAGTATACTTAAGTAAAGCTTAAGTATATTTTTAAGTATACTTTATGGAGCAAATATACAAATATCAGTGTTCTAGTAGTATACTTGTAAGTGTACTGTTTCAGTACTCCTTGGAACTAAATTGGCCCACTTTCTAGTATATAAAAGTATACTTTATGTATAACAGTAGCAAATTTTGAGTACACAACTAGTTTACCTCTATTTCTGTAGTTTGTACTGCAATTATACTAAAAGTGAACTTGTAGGTATACTGATAGTTTACTAATTAAATACTTTGTACACTTTGAAGTATAGTTCCAGTAAACTAATAGTTTAGTGGTTTTATACTGCAAGTATACTCATAAGTTTTCTTTAAGTGAAATTTACATCATACTTTAAGTATACTACTATGTCCCTTTTTAGGTATGAATTTGTATATGTATTGTTAAATGAAAATCTGAACATACAAAACATCAAAGGAAAGAACAGGGTATCTGCTTGTAAACAAAAATATTTTATTCTAGTGTTCTTTTTAAACACTTTAATGTGGGTAAGTTTCATAAAAAAAATAAAGAAATAACATTTTGAACAAAAAGCTGAAAAAAGACTATGAATTGGATTCAGAATGATAATCAAAACGTAGATGGAGACTTGACTGTAATTATTACCTCTTCACCGGTCAACATTTTATTCCATAACGTTACAGTTTTGATGCTGTTTCATGTCAGATGATCGTGTTAGATTACATGTGTTAGTATCTGTTGTTTCTTTTTCTTCTTCACCCCCATTTTTTTTTTTTTTTTTTTTTGGAAATTCTGTACAGAAGATGTATACTAGCGCCCTCTACCGTATAACAATGAAAACATGGATTCTAGGAGCACAAGTATAATTCAAATATATTTTTTGTATACATTTTTGTATACAATATACATTTTGTAAGTATACGTCAAGTATACTTAAATGTAATTTTAAGTATATTTCTGAGAAGTACATATAGCAAATTTCTGAGAAGTACATAAAAAGTAAACTTAAAGCATACTTTCCTATTTTTTGTTTTTTAGTTTTATAGTAGTATAATAATTGAATAAATTTATTTTTCTTTTTTTCATAAGGGATCTAATGCATGCCATATTTCATATTTTTATCATGTATTTTTACTGGGTCAACCACACCCCGAAAATTTTAATTCTATACAGTGTAGCTTACTATTTAATATTTATTAGTTTCAACAAAACTTTTAGCATTATTGTGCTCTAGCAACATTTCCAAACCTATAAAACAGTTAGAAGTATATGTCTTATTGCATTCTTTGACAATATATTATATGTAATCTTGCATAATTTGTTAAAGTTAAATAAACTCCTGATGTCCATTTATTCAATTACTGTAAAAATGCTGTATTTAGCAAATGAATGCACAGTCAGCTGGTCATTATATCAAAACAATATAATAATGACCAGTTAACTTTACATTTTTCCTTATTAACAGCTATAATTTTAAATACAGAGTCAAAATGATGACAGAGTCAAAATGATCTGTTCTTTCCTTAAATCAAGCCTAGTATCCACAGATGAATGATTCCTGAAATAAGGATTGAGGATAAGCCGAGCTGTATGTGTGCTAGAGGGCCCCGATTTTACGCGAGAACCATGACCACGCTAACAAAACGTGAAGGGCTGTCCTCCTCATGGGGCCAAGACGCCCACCCCGGCGCAGGGAAATAAACGCGTTCACTCCGGGCTGCCCTGCACATCAGTCACGGGGGTAATGATCTTCAACCGCGGACAGGGTTACAGCGACGGCTCCGATCGCTCTGCCTCGTGGCCCCACCGGCAGCACGGGCCCCCAGATACAGCACACTGTCAGCAGAGAGACACGCTCTGATGTATGGGCCGTGTAGGTCACTGAGATTAGTGTCGCAACCTTCAGTACGTGTTATAATAGAGTTTAACATGGGTGTCATTGCATTACTTTTGTCAAGGGCCAGTGCAGGACAGTTACAATGATTAGTGTAAATAAAAAAATCAATCCAGGACGAGGATGATAAACTGTAAAGAGAGGCATTCAAATTAATTCCTGCTTTTGGAATGCCATCTGAAGCAACGAAAGAAAATATTTAAACTGAAAATGAACATTCAATCATTATTTACTCTCATTCATGTCTTTCCAAACCTGTATGACTTTATTTCTTTGGTGGAACACAAATGGAGATGTTGTGAGAAATGTTCACGCTGCTCTTTTCCATATAATCAAATTGGATGGGGACTAGATGGAGCTTCAAAAAGGACCAAAACCTGCATAAAGGAAGTCAGTACAACTCAATTGCAGTACCACACACTCAGAGAGCTCATCCACTCAATTATTTTGTAGTATGATAATTAACCAATTCACTATGCATGACCAATTCTCAAAGGCGTCTTTGAACTAATTGTTCTCATTGACTCTATTAATTATTTGTTTGCTGATTTAATTATTTTCAGATCTGGAAAAATGGAAATGAAACAAGAGGCCAATGAGTGTTGCCAGAAAATAAAAACTCAAAAACAACAATACAAATGATGTATTTTGAATCATCCAGTGAACTCTTTTTAAAAAGAAAAAGTCTACATAAAAACATGTATAGATTTCTATTTGACTGCCAAGCCAATATCTTATATTATAGGATATAAAATATGGTGCAACATCAATCTTTGAGTTAAAAGAATGAGAAAACAAGTTATATACAGAAAATTAATTTCCTTAAAATACTTCTGTTTATTAAATAGGCTACTAGATATGCCCAATTTAGTCCAAACTAACAAAAGAAAAAATAATAATAATAAAAAAATAAATAAAACTGAACTGCAGTAAATTTACTTATTCATTTTTTATTTAATCTATTTATTCTTTCCATTCCAGTTGGACTCCTCACAATATTGTATATTGTATGTGAAATATATTGTGTTTTCATATATATATGTTGTTCTGAGTTGCATATAAAACAAGGTTATTGGCACATGTTTTACAGGAAGATATTATTCCAGTTTTTCTACTCCAAGAATTTTAATTCTGTTTTGTGAAATTTACTAGCAAATGTATAATTATAAAACCCCCATTTTTTTCCCAGTGCATATAACAGTGGTTTGCACCCTAAAATTGGGTCAAAAATCAAAGTTTGATTATAACAACATTTTTTGCATGATAAACAGTCAGCATTATGATTTTCAATGCAAAATCTGGGGCCTGAAACGTAATTTGCCAATGAATAGATTCTTACACCGATTCTGCTTAAAATCTGTCCTTTTATCTGGAAATAAAGTCAAAACATTAAAATGTTGTGTGCTCCTTTTAACAAGTTACCTGAATCCTGAACTCTGGGTTCCTGGTTTTTATTTGTCCTCCTCTTCAGGCAGAGGCACAAACCATCATCTCTGGCTCTCATGAATGCCAGCGTCCTGCCCTCCACTTGTACCAGACCGGTCACAGACACATTAAATCGTGACTAGCCCGTGGCATCCATCCAACCGCTCTCAACAAAAAGCTAATATTCCCATGCAACGTGCCAGCCCACGCATACTGACCGTGCCCCCGTAACGACCGGCATATGGAAAACAAATTGCCGGGGCCGGGATCAGACACCACGCGGATGTTTAAGGCCTCGTAGCAGCCCACCCGACAACTCCCACTATTATTTATCATGCTGTTTTAAATGTTTTTCTCATTTGTTTCCCCTAAATATTTCATCGTCCCTTAAATATTCATTTAACTTCTTCTGCTTTTGAATTTTTTACCAGTTTACGCGTCTTTCCCGGGCTCAGCAATCATAAATAATTATGCATGCGCTCCTAGAGACAGACTGCATAAATCATGCACACGAATTCTTTTTTGTCTTTTCTCATTAAGACGCGTACTTCAACTAGCCTAAATACTTCCCACTGCCCCACTTGTGGAAATTGGATGCTCAATCCAGTAATATCATCGCTGCCTCTATTACACCAATTTTGTCACCTTTCTATGCGGTCATCTTGAATGATGCTTTGTTAGTGCAACCGTTTTAAACTCTCGCTAACTTGTAAACATTTAGGCAATTATCTTTTCTGGAAACCAAAGCGCTGGGTTCCTCGCCCTGAGTGGCTCTTTCATGCCAGCCGAAGCAGGGAAATATGTTTGCTTAATAGCTTCCTTGTTATGTCCTCATAAATTAAGAAGTCACTTCATCTCGACGCGCTCCACAAGAGGAAAACATCAAACATCTCGGCGCGGAACTCGCGCTCCGACTCGGGGAAAAGAAAGTTTGCTTTTGAAACATTCACAACACCGGCGGAGAGAAAGGGAATCAGATACCCAAGCCGGATCATCCCGTTGAACACACTCCTGATCACACACATGTTTCCAAATGTTTGAGGAGGTTATTTGTGAGGAACGAGTGTATTTGAGCTCATTTGCATACAAGCAAATCAATATTTTATTCTTGCTTTGAGTCGCTGCACTGGTTTTACTCCTGTCACACCATTTTTTAGAAGGCACAGATATCTCAGTCAAAAATATATATATTTTTATTATCGTACAACAAACATTTAATAATTAGAAAGCAACTTATTTAATGAGTTAGGCTACTAAGCAAATTGACTCTAGTTAATGAGAAATCCAGGACTAGTATGTCCAGATTTTGTGCACATCAAAGTCAGCATCTGGTCTTTATTTGTGTATAACGCCTGAACGGAGCCTCGGCAAACATCTCAGCAAGCAGAAACAAAAAGGTACTGTAAACTTTGAATATTGTGGGATTATCTGTTACTTAATGAGGCCGTTCGATCAGACAGAGCAAATAGCAATATGTTAATTAGTGATTATACTCAATGATCCTGAGCACACATCTCAGATATCTGTGGTATTATGGGGTAGTTCACATTTATCAGTCTCTTATAGCCAGAAGCAATTAGACACATGCATTCAAATCCGGATAAACCATATTAATGTGATGCTGCACTGAAATCTGTGATATTTTTGTTTTTATTTTAGGTTGTTTTTATTTTTATTTTGATTGTATGCACAAACCTATAAGCTCTGTACATTTTCTTTGTTCTGTCACAAAATTTGTGAAAGCTCAGAGTCCTCTTTCATTTGCATACACTAATTGCTCGTATGAAGTAACCTCATTTGATAATAAGACAAGACCAATAAATCACGGACTTCATCATTAAATGAATCACTTCCTGGGGGGATTTTGATTGTTTTATCTAATTGTTTAAAAAAAGACTTAAAAACGAAACATTTCTACACCTGTGCCATTTATCCATGAATATAATTATTAATAAATGATTTACATAATTCTAATTCGTTAATAATAAAAGTCTTTGATGCATTTTTACAATGTACATTTTCAGTGCCTTTTATTTAAGATTTTGAAAAATATTCTTTACGAAATATTTTGATATGAAACATTTTGACATTTCAAAATCATTTCAGAGATTTTCATCTCTCTCTCTCTAAACAGCATATTTTAAAACTGGTGTGTTAAAATTTAAGCCCACAGCAACATAGCCTGAAGAACTGCCTGTTATATTATGTATAACTCTCTTTTTTCATTGTCTTTTTAAGAATGAAAATCTGTAAACAATTTATTATGTTATAATTATAAGCATTGCATTAATTTAGCAATGCTTTTCAAATCACACTCTATCTATCTATCTATCTATCTATCTATCTATCTATCTATCTATCTATCTATCTATCTATCTATCTGTCTGTCTGTCTGTCTGTCTGTCTATTCTTGACTAAACTATGTTGTTGAAAACTACAGACTGACATAAAACGTCTCCGTTTTAGACATCTTAGATTTGCATTCTGCATCACTAACATCAATAACTTACTATAAGCACTAAGCAGGTGTATTGTAGTAATCAAAAGTAATAATCAAGTAAACACAGAATATCTTAAATATCAATATTAAATACATAAATATCTTATAAATATTAATTTCTGGGAAAAAATACTTTTTTACTAAACTTCCATGTACTACCATATTTTGAAATATAAAAACATTAAACTAAAAAAAGATCATGTTACTCATTGTGTCTTCAATATTGACACTGAATCACTAATCTTCAATTATTGGGGAGGTCCTTCTATTCTGAGATTAATTACAGCAAGAGCTCATTTAATATAGTGTTCTGTCGCCACCTAGTGTAGTGAATAGATCAAAACTTGACAGCCATCCATTCGACTAGTTAGGTCAGAATACATACTGTCAGTTGCATATATTGGTGTTTCCTTAAATGTGGACACTGTGTTCTGTCGCCACCTAGTGTAGTGAACAATATATATATTATATAATATATATATATATATATATATATATATATATATATATATATATATATATATATATATAATTTCATTTGTCTGCTAACAAAATGCAACAGTGGATATAACATGCATCACAGAAGAATTAAGTCACTGTAATTTTTCGGAACAAATCAAATGAAATGTGCTGAGAATATTATTCTCCTTAGAATTCCGTTAAGGAAAGTCTTGCTAAGCTAATTTCATGACTAGCATTCTGTAAAGCCTACTAATACACAAAAGTTTCACACTTCCCTCCAAAATTTAGCAAAATGGAATAAATATCTGTCTAAATATTTAACTTCAATTCATTCGCACACATCTCATATTTTATTATAAAAAAAAAAACAGACGTGACTGTTATATTCATAAGTCTTTGATTACATAATCACAGTTTTAAACATGCAATATTCATTTTTTATTTTTTTTTATGATGGCTTATTTATTTATTTGACGTTAGTTTTAAAACATATACAGGTGCATCTCAATAAATTAGAATGTCGTGGAAAAGTTCATTTATTTCAGTAATTCAGCTCAAATTGTGAAACTCGTGTATTAAATAAATTCAGTGCACAACCGACTGAAGTAGTTTAAGTCTTTGTTTATTTTGGCTCACATTTAACAAAAACCCACCAATACACTCTCAACATCTCAACAAATTAGAATGCTTCATAAGACCAATAAAAAAAAAAAGATTTTTAGTGAATTGTTGGCCTTCTGAAAAGTATGTTAATTTATTGTACATGTACTCAATACTTGTTAGGGGCTCCTTTTGCTTTAATTACTGCCTCAGTTCGGCGTGGCATGGAGGTGATCAGTTTGTGGCACTGCTGAGGTGGTATGGAAGCCCAGGTTTCTTTGACAGTGGCTTTCAGCTCAACTGTATTTTTTTGGTCTCTTGTTTCTCATTTTCCTCTTGACAATACCCCATAGATTCTCTCTGGGGTTCAGGTCTGGTGAGTTTGCTGGCCAGTCAAGCACACAACACCATGGTCATTTAACCAACTTTTGGTGCTTTTGGCAGTGTGAGCAGGTGCCAGATCCTGCTGGAAAATGAAATCAGCATCTTCAAAAAGCTGGTGGAGCAGAAGGAAGCATGAAGTGCTCCAAAATTTCTTGGTAAACTGATGCAGTGACATTGGTTTTCAAAAAACACAATGGACCAACACTAGCAGATGACATTGCACCCCAAATCATTTCAGACTGTGGAAACTTAACACTGGACTTCAAGCAACTTGGGCTATGAGCTTCTGCACCCTTCCTCCAGACTCTAGGACTTTGGTTTCCAAATGAAATACAAAACTTGCTCTCATCTAAAAAGAGGACTTTGGACCACTGGGCAGCAGTCCAGTTCTTCTTCTCCTTAGCCCAGGTAAGACTTCTCTGACGTTGTCTGTGGTTCAGGAGTGGCTTAACAAGAGGAATTACGACAACTGTAGCCAAATTCCTTGACACGTCTGTGTGTGGTGGCTCTTGATGCCTTGACCCCAGCCTCAGTCCATTCCTTGTGAAGTTCACTTAAGTTCTTGAATCGATTTTGCTTGACAATCCTCATAAGGTGTTAGCGGTTGGTTGTGCATCTTTTTCTTCCAAGTTTGTCCTTCCACTCAACTTTCTGTTAACATGCTTGGATACAGCACTCTGTGAACAGCCAGCTTCTTTGGCAATGAATGTTTGTGGCTTACCCTCCTTGTGAAGGGTGTCAATGATTGTCTTCTGGACACATGTCAGATCAGCAGTCTTCCCATGATTGTGTAGCCTAGTGAACCAAACTGAGAGACCATTCTGAAGGCTCAGGAAACCTTTGCAGGTGTTTTGAGTTGATTAGCTGATTGGCTTTTCACCATATTCTAATTTGTTGAAATAGTGAATTGGTGGGTTTTTTGGTAAATGTGAGCCAAAACCATCACAATTAAAAGAATCAAAGACTATTTCAGTCTGTGTGCACTGAATTTATTTAATACACGAGTTTCACAATTTGAGTTGAATTACTGAAATAAATGAACTTTTCCACGACATTCTCATTTATTGAGATGCACCTGTAATAGTCTGGTACAAAGGTAAAACAACAACTTTTTACAAATTAAGGACATTTAAAAAAATAATAATAATAATGGGTATGGAAGGCATGGGAAGCAGTTTAATGTGACCTCCATACAGTATTATTTTAGTGTCATTGAGATATTTTTTGTTAATATTTTAGATTTAGATTATCTTTTAATTTTAAAGTTTTATTAAATTTGTGTATTGTTATTTTTTTATTCTTTTTTATTCTTTTAAAATGTCTGTATCGTTTCCTTAATTTTTATTTCAGTTTTAGTTATTTTAGTACATCAAGATAAATAAAATGAAAATTACAAAAGTTGTCCTGTCAGCTATCTGAAATAAATACGTTTTATATATTATTTTATTTCAGACACATTTACTTTATTTAAAGTAATGAGCTTTTTATTTGTTTGTTTTAGTTTTAGTTAACTATATTAACCCTGCCATAATAAAAATAAGTTTTAAAAGTATTTAAATACATATCAACACAAATTGAATCTCACATCCCTCAGTAATCTAATAAACACCCAATAAAACATTTCCACTTAAAAAAAAAATTCTAAAGTAAGAAATAAATTCTTGTTAATGTATTTTACTGTTAACCTGGCTTTAAAGCAACCACAGATTATGTACTTCTTTACAGCCATTTCTGAGCTCATTCATGACTTTAAATAAACAACCCAGGAGACTTTTATTTTGAATACGCTCAACACTGTTCCCGGAAGTTGTGTGTATTATTGAGTCAGACCTCACCTCAATTTACCCGACACTTCCAAAAGAAGAATGACGGCCGGTTAAAGCAACAGATGAGATGGGTCTGCGGAGTTTGTCAGCTATTAAAATCCTCTAGACCGCTATCGACCGTTTTAAATGCTATTTCCTCGCGCTTTGCTATGATCGACACGCATTTCTCAACCTTATATGTGTTTAACTGACAGCAGTCTTGCTGTTGGAAGGAAGCGTCTGACTGCGCACTGTTGGCCCACCAAACACACTCTCATCGGGGACTTCACCTAAAAGGGCAAGATTGTTTTGCAACATACTTAATAGCCACACAAATGCTCGCATTTTAAGCACACAATCTGTTATAAGTATTAACATAAATCAGATATATCAAAGACTATGTGAAGACGTCGTTGTTTGAATATCACGGTTTGTTTTTGCGTGCATTGGATTGTTTTCTTGCATTTTTTGCTGATCAATTATAATCGATCACACATCCAGCATGGCCACAGATGCAATAGCGACCGAAGAAGTCTCAAACCAGAGAGACTCGGGTGATCTAAACGCCAACAAAAGCTATCCCGAATCAGACACACCCAGCCGGACGTCTGAGACGCAAGAAAACAGAAATACAAGTATCCCGTTATCGTTATCATCACCATCGGTTCACTCTGAGGAAGAACTACCTCGGGACTCGACAGCTGGGAATAATTCGCTGGAGAATGGAGACCGTCCGGTCCGAACAGGAGATCCGCCGCAGGAAGCAGCGACTCCAGACAATAGACAAAAACAAGGCGCGAGGACTTCAACTCCTGCGCGAGCGCCGCAGACACTCGCTTCTCCAGCTGAGCACAATGGAAGGTAATGGGAACACTGTCTGTGTCTCAAAAACAAACTGTGTTTTAGGACTGTCACTTGCACGTTCCTTAATTATGCTACACTTTGGTCTCCCAGGACTGCGTTTGGTCAATATTTGAGCAAATCCCGTTTTGTTAGGAGAACTGTAAGTCTGATGAACTATAAATCTGAAAGTTAACTGCAAGAAAAGCTTGAAATACATCAAATGTTTGTGTCTCTCCTTAAAGGAATAGTTCAGGCAAAAATGAACATTTACTCACACTCGGGCCATCCAAGATGTAGATGAGTTTGTTAATCTGAACAGATTTGGAGACGTTTAGCATCACTTGCTCACCAGTGGATTCACTGAAGTGAATGGGTGCCGTCAGAATGAGAGTCCAAACAGATGATATAAACATCACAGTAATCCACACCATTACAGTCCATCGTTTAAAAAGTGAAAATCTGTATGTTTGAAAGAAACAAATCCATCATTAAGATCCATTCTACCTCCGATGCGTTCCCCCTTTTCGACTGTATCAACAGTTAACATCATACAACATAGTTATTTAGATCTAATTTGTTGAATTGACTTTTATTTCATTATAGTTTTTATGACTGAAAATTTGGTATTTAGTGCCCCACATTTTTTACACCACCCTGTTATTATATATTTTTTTCTCTTATAAAAAAAGTAACATACTTAAAATTTTGACTCAATGGAAGTAAAATCATTTGACGCTTTCTGCCACACGAAGGGGTGCCAAATAAATGCTATCTGTTTTAACAAATTTTAAATTTTTTCACACTGTATGGTTACAGCATCAAACTGAGCCAAAGTTATTATAAGAAAAAGTATTTATTATTTAAAAATGTTCTGAGTTATTGTAGCCAAATCTAAAACAGTTTTCATTAACTGAAACAAAATATAAATATTAGATTAAAAACTTGAACTTAGAAACCTAAAATCAGAGATGTCGTCTTGACAATTCACTGAAAATAAGTTTAGTAAGTTGAAGTACTAAATTTACAAAAAAATATAAAAAAAAAATAAAGCTAAATAAATTTAAACAAACTAATGAAAGTGACAAAAGCACATAACACAACAAACTTAAAAATAATAAAAGCTACTTTGAAATCTTGATAAATGCTATAATAATATGTAAAAAATACTAAAAGAACACATTTTGATATTTTATTTGGTTTAATTTTAATATTAATCTCATGTTTACTGCTGGAAAATTACAAAGTCACCCAAATCACGTTTTTTTTTTTAGGCACATACCAAATGGTGCTAACGGGGTTGAAAACCCCATGGAAAGTGACTTTATTTGACACCCTATTCATAAAGTGCCTTTTGTTTGTGTGCCGTTATTGTCACTTACTGTAGGGTGTGGCATGCAAAACATACCGCTGTAGGTGATACATTCATAACAGTTTCTAGTTGTGTACAGTCTATTCAGTCTCAGGTGTGTACATAGTTACTATATAAAAAAAAAATTATGTGTGCCACTTTATTAGGTACATTAATCAGAGTCTAAGATTCTGCTTTATAATGACAGGTTTAAGGGTTTGAATCCTTTACTTAAAATCTCATTCAAAATCTCGGAAATATGTCACCCAAGAATGAAAATTGTTGTTTATGTTGTGTTGGACTCCATTGACTTTCATTGTATAGCCAAAAACAGTTAAAACATCTTTTAAAAGCTCTTCTTTTGTGCTCATTTATGTAATACTTTAGCAAAGAGACATGAGCAAACATGCAGTGTTGTGTCCCATGACACGACTGTGTGAACTGTTGCAGATCTCTTGTAGGGAGGGTGGCATAAAGAGCGGCAGACATTCCTCCTGGAGGAGTATGACGGATACCACATGGATGGCATGGCAATTAGCTCCCGTCCTCAGCTAACCAGTGTCTCACATCTGAGCGCCAGCCTCTCTTTGAAATGACTAAATAGCTGGTGGATGAATGACTCCTTTGCTGAGCCTTATTCATTAAAATCAGAAGACATAACAGCCTGTAAACACACACAAATAACAGGGTGATGGGAATACGAGCTATTTTTAGATTATGAAAGCCATTTTACTTAGAAACTTGGTTGAATGCGATGTAGGGCGTTTGACTGTGTTCAAAGTAATTTGCATGTATACTGTTACTTTTGCAGGATGCAGTATTAATATTGTGTGTAGCATGCATATTTTCTGAATGCATGGAATATATATGCATTTACCAAAATATGCAGTATGCAGTTGAGTGCTCTGCATAGAATACTGTATTCCAATATGCAATGCACTCAGTATTATGTTGTTTTTCTCTGTGACAAATAAACACTAGCATTCATTTTAATATTTTTCAATATTAAAATGAATGAAAATAATTTGTTTTTTATGGTAACATTTTACAGTACTGTTCTATAAGTTAACATTAATAAATTAACAACATTTTTACACCATTTATTAATCTAGGTTAAATCTATGTACATTAATACATTTGTAACATTTTCAAGTAAAAAATTAAAACAAATGAAGATGATTTTTTTTTTTTTTTATCATTAACCAAGTTTAATAAATACTGTTGTTAGTTCATGGCACTTAAGTCATGTAAAATGTTATTATTTTTATGAATACAAATAAACTAAGATATTAATATTAAAAAAAAAAAAACTTATAATTGGCTACTAACTGGAATAAAATAAGTTTAAATGCTAAAATTAATAAAACAAAAATGACAATAGCACATCAAAGTAAAAAATAAAAACTGATAATATTAAATTAAAAGCTAAAATAGTATATAAATAATATTAAAGTAACACCGCTACTAGGGCTGCACAATTAATAAAATTTCTAATCACAATTGCAATTATGGATGCCACAATTATGGAATCGTTCAAAGCGGCTTATGATATTCTGCGTGCTTAATATGGGTTTTTTCTGTCTACATTTTATCTTAAGGGGTTTTCCCATTTATTTAGTTTTAGTATAACATTATAATACCATTCATATTTTTACTTTTGTAGAATTTAAAGAACAAACCAATCCAATATATAGTTGATGTGAGGCTTAATACTATAGAAAAACACTAAAAGTTTTTCAGTTAGTGTTTTCAGCTTGTTTATTTTCATATAAAAATACAGCATGCAGTTGCATCAAACAATGGTATAAACATCATTCAGTGTAAATTGGGATAATCATAATTAATAATCGCAATTACAATTTCAAGGGAATAATCGACAACTATGATTTTTGTCATAATCGTGCAGTCCTAACCACTACAAACATTTGCTTCCAAATAGACATGTGCCATATTCGGTAATGCGATATATCACGGTAATGAATATGCTCGATATTGTTATCGTGGGCACTTCTAAATACCGTGAATAATTATAGTACAAATTATTCAGAATTTGGAATGCATTTTAAGAATACTATTCCCATCAACTGGTCAAAATGCACAACACCGCTGTATGCTGCTTGAAAGACGCATGCGCTCTGATGTAAACAAGAAGGCATGAGAAGCACATGGGGGAACACGTGAGAGACTCACCGAATGAAAGAGCATTCACTCTGTGACAGCAGATGGCGCTAAACTGCAGAAAATGCAGTTCTTACCCTGGAAACCCCATAAATAAAGCAGCTGCGCTACTTTCTAAAACATATTTAAATCATTTTTAATAACCACTCAGATTTGTGGATTTGATGTGGTGTTCATCACAGTGCCAAATACTTAAATATTTAGACTTAGGCTATTTCGAACTTTTTTTTTTCTTTCATTTTAATCTGGACTACAACATGCCCTAGATATTGTTTGAAAGTGTTTTGATTCTTTATTGTTCATTCACACTTTACATTAGGGCTTCATTAGTAAACATTAGTTAATTCATTAGTTAACATAAACTGCCAATGAAAATATATTATTTATTTTGATTATTCTTTGGTATTAGGTTTTCTAATATTAATAAAAATTCTTCTGAAGTTTCATTTGTGTTATTTAATGAGCTAACATGAACGATGACTTGTATTTTTTAAAAAAGATTAATAACTTCTGTAGCAAATGTAGCTATTGCTCATTGTGAATGTTAATGCATTAACTAAGGGTTAACTAATGAGGTCTTATTGTAAAGTGGTACCTATTGGACTTTATAGTTCTTTTGCACTTTAATCTGTATAAAACTTTTAACTTTATATATTTTTCTGTATTGCTTTATTGTATTTAAATGTTCAGTTTTTTTTGTTATAAGAAAAAAGTTTTTAACCTGTTATACTGTATTATGACCACTTTTTTAAAACTAAATTTCAATACCGTGATAATACCGTATACCGTGATAAAAGCATCATCAATTAATTGCAACAGGAAAATTTGATACCGGCATATCCCTGCTTCCAAATTAGCTACTCCCATTTGCAACCCTGTTACCAATTTTGCCGTAGTTTACATTAAATTTTTCGTACATTTATGTTTGATTTTGATGTACATTTAATTTGTACTGCAGAATTACCCAAATCAGGGTTTTAAACTATTTAGATACAAAAAAATTGTGGTAACAGGGTTGAGAACCCCATTAAATGCAAATGCTACTAAAAATGTTACTATTTTTATTTCCGAGGAGATCATTGGCCTACCACTGTTTGAAACTGCATACTGCATACGGTTTCATAATTTTTGCACACTAAGCAGGGTGCTAGTATTCCAGTCTAAACATGAAGATGAAGCTCATGAGGATGAATTCTGTTTTTCTGTAGTTTGTGCTCTTCAGTTACAGTCTGAATTATAGATATTCAAACATTGGATCCAGTGTTTAGTAATACTTTTTAAGTTTTTTTTTTTTTTTTTTTTTTTTTTTTTTTGAGGAGCGTCCCACCCTACCAGTGATCTCTCTGTGAAATTACTTTAGTTCTAGCAAGAAGGGCATCCTAATCTGCTGCATTTCTATGAAAATAGAGTGGGTTTGTTCTCTATGGCAAAAACGTTGAAGTTTGAACATGCTCCAAGAATTTCAGGCCTTTCCAGTCACCACCCAAATCTTTCCTCAAAGAAGGTGAAACTCTTTTCACCTACTTCCATTTGTAAAAGAGCTTATCTCGTATGTAACATAATTCAATGTGTATGAAGTCCTCAGGAGTTTACATGCCTTTGTATTGCAGATTAATTTACCAAAGAGGCCCATATGGATTTTTTTTCTTATGTCACAAGCTGTGATATTGTGCGTCTTAATGTGCAGTGGTGGTGTTAGGCGGTTTGAAGCTATTTCTCAATTACTACAGCAGTTTGTAGCTCTGTGATGACTATCAGCCTGTATCAGATTTGGTCTTCTGGACTCTTTCAACTCGGACGTATTGGTTTTTTTAGTGAGTGAATAACATGGTATGAACAAGGGCTGTTTTAAAGCCAAAACGGCTGCCAAATGGTTCATTCTTTTTTTTTATCCTTCAGTTTTGAGCACCAGGAGTCAGTTGCTACCACAGAGGCGCGGCTGAGAATGGAAGGGGTGGAGCTAAAGGAGGAGTGGCAAGATGAGGACTTCCCCAGGTAGGCTGTTAAGACGTGTATATGATAGTGGTGGGTGGTATGACCAAAATGTTTTCTTTTTCTTCTTCATAATATATATTGCAAAATGCACTACCATTCAGAAGGTTAGGGTCATTAAAGGGCACCTATTATACCCTTTTTTACAAGATGTAATATAATGTAATGGCCTTGGGTGTCCCTAGAATGTGTCTGTGAAGTTTCAGCTCAAAATACCACAGATCATTTAATACAACATCTGGAAAATGTCATTTTTGGGGCGTCTAAAAAGAGCTGTTTAAGTGTGTATTACTTTAAATGCAAATGAGCTGCATCTTCCCGCCCCATCTTCAGAAGAGGTCACAGCGTACATTTGCATTCCAACAGCAAGCAACATGGCTGAGAGTGAGAGAGCTGGTGTTCAACCGCTGTGGGAGAAAATTATGGCAATACAGGACTGTCAGTCAAAGGCTGTGGGCAAGGCCTAAACAATGTGATGTCATATTGCTTAGAGAATCAAAACGGCAGACCTAGTGAGACTGATTTGGTTGAATGGGGATTGAAATAAGGAGTGGGTGGATTTTTAATCGTTGTAGGGTGGTTGTGTTCAACCTGCCAGCACACATTTATGTCCAAACACTATGTAAAAGTAGATTATAGGACTATATTATATTATATTATATATTATAGACTATATTGCATTATAGTAGCCCTTTAAGATTTGAAGAAAATACATTTACATTGTCACAAATTGCTATTTCAAATAAATGTTGTTCTATTGAACTTTTTTTTTTAAAGAATCCTGAAAAATACTTTCCACATGTTTTCCACAAAAATATCAAGAGAGACAACTGTTTTCAACATTGATAATTTAAAAAAAATCAACATATTAGAATGATTTCTGAAGGATCATGTGACACTGAAGACTGGAGTAATGATGCTGAAAATTCAGCTTTGTATGACAGGAATAAATGGCATTTTAAAACGTGTTTTTTTTTTTTTTTTAAGCTGTAATAATATTTCACAACATTGTTTGAAATAAAATATAAGACAGTTTTTTAATTGTAAAATATTTCCCCAATATTGCTGTTTTTATTGTATTTTTGGTCAAATAAATTCAGCGCTGAATTTTCAACCCAAAAATGTTTGTATATTGCATAAATGCAATATTTTTAATATTATTATTTTTATATATAAAATATTATATTAATAAATTATACAGTTATTAATTTATAATTATTGCAGATTATGCAATTAAAAACATGTAAACAATATAATAATAATTCATTCATTACATTTTTGTAGTGCTTTTTCTGGTTACATCCTTTTTTTTGTTTTTTTTAGTGGTTTTTGTGGTTAAAATCATTTTTGATGTTAAAAAAGCTTCTTGCCCAACTTGTTAATGAAAACAAGGATATAATCAAAGGGAAATTTGAGTTGGGAATGGGATAACCTCCAAAACCAAAAAAAAAAAAGCTGCTTAGGAAATTGGGAATGGGATAACCCCCAAAACTTTAAAAAAAAAAAAGCTGCTTAGGAAAGTTGCCGGCAAGAGCCATATTAGCCCTGCTGAAAAAACAATAGAAACCATCACAGAATTTTGAATGGTTTTACTGGTTATAATAGAAATTTTACTGGTTTTAATGGTAAATGTAATGGTGCCTGTTGGTCTCTACTGGTAATTGGTCACCTTCTATAGGTGGCTTGTTAAAAACACTAAATCCTAATCCATTTTTTTATAATGGTATGTGTAGTTTTTAATGTTGTTGTTTTGTTATTAGTGGTAATAGTGGAAATCACTGTGATTTGTTTTATATTGTGTTTTTTTTTTTTTTTTTTTTCAGCAGGGAAGATAGTTTGTGATTTGGTCTTAGTGACTCTGGAGTCCTCTTCCTTACTCCTAACATTTCACAGATTTAGGAGCTAGTTTAAGTGATTAAATGCTTTGTGAAATAACTCTTGGAGCTTAAATTTAGGATTGACACACCCATTATTTTTAAGATTTTCTCATAAATTGCCAAGTTATGAGTTACTTTTATCCTTAAAGGGATACTCCACCCCAAAATGAAAATTTTGTCATAAATCCCTTACCCCCATGTCGTTCCAAACCCGTAAAAGCTTAGTTTGTCTTCGGAACACAGTTTAAGATATTTTGGATGAAAACCGGGAGGCCTGTGACTGTCCCATAGACTGCCAAGTAAGTTACATTGTCAAGGTCCAGAAAAGTATGAAAGACATTGTCAGAATAGTCCACCTGTCATCAGTGGTTCAACCGTAACGTTATGAAGCAACGGGAACACTTTTTGTAAGTGAAGAAAACAAAAATAATGACTTTATTCAAAAATTCCTTTGTCAACAGTTTCCTCTGTGTCTCTCCATATCACCTTATGCTGCGTATGCTCTTCTGTATCATCCGCGCCACAAGGATGCACTGTTTCTACGTGTATTTAGCTTTGATTTGAAAGTAAACAGCGCATCCTTGTGGCGGGGCTGATGCATAAGACCATACACAGCATACAGTGATAATGAGAGACACAGAGGAGACTGTTGACAAAAACACTAAAATTGTTTATACAATTTATTCAATTCTTCATACAATTGTTGAATTAAGTCGTTATTTTTGTTTTCTTCACTTACAAAAAGTTTTTCCGTCGCTTCATATAACCCAGATTGCACGTCTGATGGCAGATGGAGTATTCTGACAATGCTTTTCATTCTTTTCTGGACCTTGGCAGTCTATGGGGCAGTCACAAGCCTCCCGGTTTTCATCCAAAATATCTTAAATTGTGTTCTGAAGATGAACAAAGCTTTTACTAGGTTGGAACGACATGGGGGTAAGTGATTAATGACAAAAAATTTCATTTTGGGGTGGAGTATCCCTTTACGGGCCCTGGTTTAAATGATAACAGATTCTAAATTATATTACGATAAGTTTCAAATGTGTTTTATTTGGGTTTCCAGGCCACTCCCAGAAGAGGAAGATATGCATCTTGATGAGGAGCTTTTCACCCGCTCTTCTGGTGAAGGAGCACCTGGTAAGCCTTAATGATAGATATTCTCAAATATATGGAATATGTAGAGACAATTATACATTTATTACTAACTCGGGAAACGTTATGATCATTTAATATTTTTTGCAATTGCAGCTTCACAGTCTTATGGACTAAACAGTGCAAAGAAAACCAAAAAGAAGCTTTTAGCTCCGGACATCAGCCTAAACTTAGACCACAGTGAGGGTTCAGTCCTTTCAGATGAGCTGGATGAGAGTACTGAACTGGACCTGGATGATATAGACACCCCTTCAGACAACAGCAACGAGTTTGAGTGGGAAGGTATGACTGTGGTTGAACCTTTAAATGTTAGTAGTTTAACATTACGTAATCCTAACGCCAACTAATCTGCTTAATTAGTCATTCTACAGCCATTCAAACTCATGTCTTTCTAATCCTGTAGAATTGTTCCTTACTCACTGACATTACAGAGATCTTTTCATGGACCGGCTTTGTGTATAGCTCTTAGTTAAACAGTATTGTGTGTTCTTGTTTTGTTTCTCTGTCCTGCTGCTCTCTTCTCTCTTTCCTGGAAGGATTGTTTCTTCTCATTGGTTTGCGACAGGCCGCTGGCCTGCGGTTTGTGGTAAGGTTACCCGACTGGATGTTTTACTCCCTGATCAAGTCCTACAGCATTGATTTCATTTTCTTTTTGTTATATCACAATTTGTTGTGGTATGATACAGCACTACAAATCAGATGTTATCCATTGTTTTTGTGTGGAGAATGTTGATGGTTGGATTTTGATTTGTGCATGGATTTTCTTTGAATTTCATCAGATCTGATTCTATTAATCAACCTCATTTTGGTGTCCTGATCATTTATTTTTTTTTCAACACTGGAAATGAATCACTTTGAATTTAAAGACAGAAGCAGCCTTCAATTTAGGGCTGTGCAAAAAATCGAATACGATTTTTATGCGCATCTCATCATTAAAGACGCTCCTGTAATTAGTAGTATATCTCCAGCACGTGCGTTCAGATCAGGGTTGCCAGGTTTTCACAACAAATCCTGCCCCAGTTGCTTCTCAAAACTAGTCCAAAACTAGCCCAATCGCGTTTCCAGGAGGTTCCCAGATAAAAATTGCATCCCGGGGTTAAAACGTACGTTTTTTGGCATGGTTGCCTTGGTAAAATTCTCATTTTAGGGGCTAAATATCACGTTATTGGTATTGGAGTCGCTTCAACCCGCGGACATGGAAAAACAACCGCAGACTTGGCAACACTGGTTCAGGTGGAGCGGCATTTACTACACAGAGCCGTAGTCCACCGACAAGCTACACAAAATCGCCTTTCAAAATCGAGAAAGAATCGCCTGCGATTTTAAAATCGATTTTGTGTAGACTGTCAGTTGAATTACGGCTCTGTGTAGTAAATGCCAACCAGTGTTGCCAAGTCTGTGGTTGTTTTTCGTGTTCGCGGGTTGAAGCGACCCCAATACCAATAACGTGATATTTAGCCCCTAAAATGAGAATTTTATCTGTGTAGTAAATGCAAAAAACGTACATTTTATGTGCAGGATGCAATTTCTATCGGGGAACCTCCTGGAAACGCGATTGGGCTAGTTTTAGACTAGTTTTGAGAAGCAACTTGGCAGGATTTGTTGTGAAAATCTGGCAACCCTGATCTGAACGCACGTGCTGGAGATATACTACTAATTACAGGAGCGTCTTTACTGATGAGACGCGCATGAAAATCTTATTCGATTTTTTGCACCGCCCTTTGTCCTGATCATTTATTTTTTTTTCAACACTGTATATCTTTATCTGTAATTTTTATTATTGCTTGTATTGCTTAAAGTACTGACAAACATTTATGGAAAATGAAAATATATTTTAATTTCTTTTGAAACGTGTTTGTCATATGCAATTTAATGTAATGATAACTGCAATTTATTACATTCAAAATGTTTTAACTTTGACCGTAGTTAAAATTATAATCAAGTACTTTACATGTGCTCTAGTATGTTAGCCTACACATTAAAATACTGCTTTACGATGAATGATTATATGACTCCTGAAAGTCCCTTACAAAAAACAACCACTGTTTTATTATAGTAAAAGTGTAGTAAACTTTTTTTTTTTTTTTTTTTTTTTTTGGCATATTGATTAGCATTTGCATAACCACAGATACCATGGTTAAACTATGGTTAAGTGTAACAAAGCCAAGGTTAATTTGTAGTCATCATAGTTAAACCATATTGACAATGTGTTTTGGATTTATTTGTAGTGACACCATAGTTAATTTTCTTAAGGGAGTTGGCCTTTTATATCATAAGTATTATGTTATCTGGAAGTACAGTTTTTATAAAAATAAAAAATAAAACTTTAAAGTTTCAAAGTACAATACAAATGCACATTCAGTATAATTAAGTGCACTTTTTACAAGGGTTCTTACATTTTATAATCCATAATGAGCTGTTAAAATCTTATAAAGTATATATTGAAAATTAGCATGTGTGTAGGTAGTGTTGTATTAGCATTAGCTCTGTTCCAAAAACCTAGCTAGCTGCCTTGCTGTTACTGTATACATAGGCAAGTACCTTCTAAGATATTATACCAATCAAATTTGAAGTGACTAATCTGAAGACCTCAAAGAAGTTACCCTCACAGTGGATTTCTATTATCTTACATTAGCATGTTGCTAAGCTAACAGCTACATACCTTTAATTAAAAAAAAAATAGGAAAATACACTGCACACACACAAAAACACTTGCAGTTTCAGTCATAGTTCAATAAACATGTATATGACATTAAATCTGCAATTTTGGTCCTCTAATGCAGTTGTTCCCAGTCCTGGTCCAGGAGGCACCCCAACACTTCATGTCTCCCTAATCAAACACACTTGATTCAGGTCATCAGTCCATTAGTAGAGACTCCAAGACCTGAAATTGGTGTGTCCGAGAAAGGAGGCGTGCAAAATGTGCAGTGTTGGGGTGCCTCCAGGACCAAGGTTGGGAACCACTGCTCTAATGGAGTATGCGATTGTCTCATTGAAGAAAAAAAAAAAAAAAAAAAAAAAAAACTGGGATTTTTAGCCAAAAATCATCACACTTTGTGCTCAACACTTGCTTCGATATATAACTTATCATAGAGATGTACACATTATAAAGTGAACTCCTCGTTTTAAATTTTTTGCAGTTTTTTTGTTTAATACTCGTTGGTTTGACTGCTTGTTTTGGCACACAGAAACCAGTACACAGAGTTTTCATTTTGTTTTGCGCTCCTAGGAGTTTTGTAGTTGGGTTTGCTAAATCAAAAGACCCCAGGACAAGTGTAATTTATTCATTTAGATTTATTCATTTATTTTTTTTGAAATGTGAATCAGCAAAGCATCATTCCTGATCATGTAAATGCACAAACAGTCACTGAACTGAACACTAAAAGAAAACAGTGCACATTCAAAAATAACTAATATTAAATCAAATAAACCCTTTATTTCTCTTGTCAGATGACCTCCCAAAACCTAAAAACGCGGACCTGCTGCGTAAAGGAGTGGAGTCGGTGCAAGAGTTCACCAGCACGGAGGAACGGGAGGAGGGCCGTCGCTGGAGAGTCTTCCGCATCGGAGAACAGGAGCACCGGGTGGATATGAAGGCCATTGAGCCCTACAAGAGGGTTATCAGCCATGGAGGTCAGTGACCGCACCTTTCCATACTAATGTGTCCTGTCTGTTATCTATACAAGGACGTTTTCTGTTTGCACCATTCAGGAAGTGAACTTGTCAGTGGGTGAAACTGAAAACATTCAGAGCTGTTTTATGGTGTTTAGCTGCATTGTCACTCTCAAAATGGTGCTTCTGATATTTTAGAGCATTACTGTGGCATTTATTGTCATTTGACACCACAGACCTTTTCCAGATCATCTCTCACTAAGAAGAGCCTGTTGCCATCTATATTTCCTCCTTTTCCACTTCCTCCCCCTCCCTTTTGCCGTCTAACAGCTGTTGCTTTCATTCAAAATGCTTCTTTTGCATGCTGTTACAAAATGAACAATTGCACAGACAATTGCAGAGCTGTTGATTCAGATAGATAAGATCAGTCAACTTGTGTAATTGCTGTAAAAGCACAGTTCACACCTTTGCCAGTAGCCACTTTCAGACATGGTTCCCCTTTTCTCAGGTTACTATGGCGATGGACTGAATGCCATAATCGTCTTTGCTGTTTGCTTTATGCCTGAGAGCAATCAACCAAATTACAGATACATCATGGACAATCTTTTCAAGTAAGTTTAAGATGGCTGTTTTTAGCCAATATTTTTTTTTTTTTTTTTTTGGTGTGATGTTTCACATGGTTTATTCTGGTCAAGATCCCTTTAAAACAGTAAAATACATCTGTTAAGCGATCATACTGGAAAAATTTGGTGTAGAAACAATTTTCTCTCAGAAATTGCTAGTAAATCCCTCAACTAATTACAAAGAAACATCAAGTAACACATTAAAATAAATGTGACATTTTTTTAAGTATTAGTATTTTCTTGTAAAATTTGCAACTTTTAATTTTTTTACATTGCAGTTACATTTTTACATTGCAGAGTATTGCACAGACATCACTGATGAAATTAAGGCAAATATGTGTTGCTAGTAATTGCTTCCAACACAATTTGTATACAGTTTTTCCATTTGGAATGATGAAAACTTGTTTACATTTTAGTCAACAAAATTATTAAAGGAATCATTTTGTACTTTCTCATCAACTATAATGTTATTTGCATCAACTAAAATAAGATTTCATTGTATTCAGAGTAAAATTGACTCATTTGCTGGAACACCACTCTCGCGTGAACGTGCGTACAGCAGTTAGTGGAAGCTAGAGATTACAGTTTATAAAGTTTTAATTATGGATATATCGATTCACATCAGAAGGCCTTTATTAACCCCTAGAGCCATGCGGAGCACTTTTTATGATGGATGGATGCACTTTATTTTGCTTCAAAATCTCGACCACTATTCATTGCCATTATAAAGCTTGGAAGAGCAAGGACATTTTTTAATACAACTCTGATTGTATTTGTCTGAAAGAAGAAAGCTATATACACCTAGGATGGCTTAAAGGGTTAGTTCACCCCAAAATGAAAATTCTATCATTAATTACTCACCCTCGTGTCATTCCAAACCTGTAAAACACTTCGTTCATCTTTGGAACACACATTAAGATATTTTTGATGAAATCTGAGAGCTCTCAGACCCTCCGTAGACAGCAACGCAATTGTAATGTTCCCAGGTCCAGAAACATGGTAAGGACATTAATAAAACAGTCCTTGTGACATCAGTGGCTCAACTTCAATTTTTGTAAAGCTAAGAAAACAAAATAACGATTTTATTCAACAGTTCTTCTCCCCCGAGTTACCATCTTCTGCAATTTTGGAGAGTATCACAACACATTTGCACACTTTCCCCTAAGTGTAAAAAACGCTGATGACGTTCATGTGCACACTTTCCCCCCTTGTTCTGGATCTGGGAACATTACGGTTGTGTTGCTGTCTATGGAGGGTCTGAGAGCTCTCAGATTTCATCAAAAATATCTTAATTTGTTGAAAAAAGGTCTCACGGGTTTGGAATGACATGAAGGTGAGCAATTAATGACAGAATTTGAATTTTGGGGTGAACTAACCCTTTAAGGGTGAGTAAATCATGGGGTCATTTTTTCATTTTTTTTTTTTTCATGTCTAGTGGTCACATTTACCATTGTTTGGTGAATTTTTTTTTTATTTTTATTTTTATAAAAATGTATTTTATTTTTCTTGGGTGAAATCCAGTCATTTTGACAAGAATGTGGAATTTTGTGTGAAGTGAAAGATTTCCTCCTCACAGATTCAATGCCAGTAGAAAGCTGCTTGGTTTGAAAGCTACTGCACTATTGACAATATACAGGGGAATTTTTTTTTGCCCCGGATTTTACTAATGTGGCCACACCTTGAGTTTGTTAGGACAAGTCCTCACCTGAAGCCTCAAATCTTAGGTGGTTTCGCAACTAACATTTTGTGTGTCATTCAGGTATGTCATAGGAACTCTAGAGCTTCTTGTAGCTGAGAACTATATGATTGTATACCTGAATGGAGCCACTTCACGCCGAAAGATGCCCAGTGTGGGCTGGCTCAGAAAATGCTATCAGCAAATAGATCGAAGGTGAGAATCTCATTGCCAGTATTTACTAACACAGGTCATTTTTGGGTGAACTGTCCCTTTAAATTGCTCATTCTGGTTTTGTCTTCAACTTAATTTTGTTCCAACCCCAAATAACCCAGAAAGGCAATTTTAAGCCAACAGCTGTTAAACTATCTATAATGTCAGGAAAAAATGTCATCATAATGATAATAAATGTAAATAAAAATGTATAATATAAATAAATTTTTTGTACAATTTTCTAAGTAAATAGTATTAATAGAAATATTTATTTTCAGTAAAGAAATAAAAACAAAATTATGTTTGCACCACGTTGTTCTGATACAGGTTAAGGAAGAATTTGAAGTCTTTGATAATAGTGCACCCGTCCTGGTTTATTCGCACCCTCCTGGCCCTAACAAAACCTTTTATAAGGTCAGTCCTTTTCTAGTTACCTTCAGATATATTTTAATATGAACTGATGTCCTGCAATGGCCTTATGGATGCATTATTCAATGTAACTTTTCCAATTGCAGCTCAAAATTTAGCCAGAAAATCAAGTATGTGTTCAGCCTGACAGACCTGGCTGAGCTTGTCCCGATGGAGTATGTTTCCATACCAGATTGCATTAAACAGTAAGTATCCCTTTAATATGTCCTACGGCTTCCTATTTTTTTAAGCAGGAAATGATCAGTTTCTAGTACACGTTCATTACTCTGAAACAGTTTCGACAAGCTATGCTAAATGATTACCTTCTGTTCTGAAGTTTCCATACTGTTCTCCTCTCTCAGCAGTATTTTAGCTTTGTAATTATTTTACTGAAAGTCTGATCTCCTCCCAAGTACTAGCTGCTGTTGGCTGTAGTATCTTCAGAAACTCTCTATGCCCTAACCCTTCTTCCTGCCTTTCCTCTAGTTTGACGAAGAAAAAAATAGGAAAAAACATAAAAGGTATCTGTATTTTCATTCCGGAGATCCCTGTCGTATCTCTGTTGACCTTGCCTGAATTGCACGAAACTAACAATTAATCATTTGGCTTTATTAAGTGTACACCTATATTTGGTCATTGGACCAGAAGTTGCTTTTTTTAGCTTCTTCTTTGGCTGTCATCAAGATGCTAAATTCCTTCTGTGTGCCGTCTAACTATAATCATTTGTTGTAAATGCAGCTGTTTTGCACTTCAGCTTTTTAAACTGAGCACAATTTGTCACTTTTTTTTTTAAAAGCAAACGTGTTGACTTGCTCTGAAATTCCTGCATTAACGTTTTATTATTAAATCTACTGAGGCAAGCAGTATTTCCTGTAGTTTTTGTCCTTTCGCTATTGCCGTTTCAGTTTTCTTGCTGCGTTCACCATGAAAAAATACAAACCATCCAAAGCAGTTAAAATGCATACAAGTTTATTCATTATTTTAAAATAAATGAAATAATAAATAAATAAATGTCTTTAAATTTATTTTATAAAATAAGTAAAAACACGGGGGTTTAAATGAATAGACAACATCATTATTTTAAAATAAATGAAATAATAAATAAATAAATGTCTTTAAATTTCTTTTATAAAATAAGTAAAAACACGGGGGTTTAAATGAATAGACAACATTTTATTTTATTTGAGGAAAAAAGTGACTTGTTAAGGTATGGTGTAATAGAATAAGAAGAAAAAATGGATTCTACGCTTTCTTTCCTATTTACTAAACACTTGATTTAAACTATGCAGATAATGTAACTTGTAATTAGTTATCCTGAATACATGTTATATTAAAGACATAACGATTATTTAAAAAAGAAAAAAAAAATCTTGTTAGAACACTTATTTGGCTCTAATTCAATAAATCTCTTGCTTTTGCTTCACATTTTTTAGTCTGCAGTGAGTTTTACAGTGATCTGAATCATCCAGTAACTGTTATTAAATTCATTCAGGTTTTTGGCCAAATACACTTACTTGCTTATGTTTTAAATGAACATTTCACAGATTTAGATTCTGATGTTGTGTCTTCTCAGTTCTGCCGCTGTTAGTATGGTATGTACATGACCACGCTAGTAAAACAGAATTTATGGTGAAGGTTGTGATCAGAAGAGTCACGGGTGGTTTACATTAATTTATTTTCATTTTATTTTTTTCAAATGCATGCCTGGCCAATGCACATTCTTACTGCTCACTGCATGTCCAACCCTGCATGTGGCAAAATGCATTGTGTAAACCTCACAGCGGTGATCACACGGGACAAGACGGCGCATTTTAGTTTACACTGTTTTCCACACATAAACCACTTAGAATGCCTTAGAAACTGTATAGCAACTTCCTTGTGCACAAGCTTCAGTTAAATTTTCTTCAGGAAATATTTTTCAACCAGTTTGTACAATGAACAATGCAGAATCAACTGACTTAAGTTCCACATTAATTGATTTAAATAATCTTTTTGCTTGTTGTGTTTGTATAAGTATGTTTTTAACTTCAATCAAAAAAGTTGTCTTGACTAAACCTTTGAGTGTAAAGTCATAAGATCTTTTTGTGACGTTGTCTGTCTATTGATTTGTGTATAAACGGCTGTTGTTTTTTGAATCAAATTGAAGTGTTGGTATGGATTTGATTCTGATTGCTATTCTGTTATAATTTGTTTTTCCAACTTAGGATTGACCAGGACATGCGTGGAAAGGTGGAGATGGCCACCTCTGCAGTGCCAGAAGCAGAAGCTGGAAGAATCAATGAATGAATTGGGTTTCTTTTAACTGGAGAACGCAAAATCTTGATGTCAGTAAAGTGCCTTTTAAAGGAAAAGGTCATCGCAAAATAAGAATTCAGTCATTGTTTACGCTCTCTCTCATGTCGTTCCAAACCCATGTGACTTTTTTTTTCTGTGGAGCACAAAAGAAAACATTTAGCAGAATGTCCAAGCTGCTCTTTTTGATATTCGTGGTCCCTATTCACTTTCATTAAATGGAAAAGAGGAGCTTTTGTGCTCCACACAAGAGTCATGCAGATTTGGAACATGGACTTGAGGGTGAGTGAATAAAGACAGAATTTTCATTCGTGGGTGAGGTGTCCCTTTAAAGTTTTGACTGCCTGTTACGCTATGTGACTTTTTTTTTTTTTTTTCTCTCCCTGTTGCATTTGTGTGCCAAACACTTCTCAGATGGCATCTGATTTCTGCGTTAATCATTTTAGTAACATTTTATATGTATCATTTCAATAAGTAGATCTTGCCAACATGTTCTAGTTCCAATTGTATCTTGCTCTTAGTTAAGCAACTCCGTTTTCGAACTAGTCGATGCATGTTCTGCGTTACATTTAAATATCTATATTTATATCAAACGGCGATCAAGGAGAAAGATTAATATATTTTTATGATTGAAACATTATTTTTAGGGCCACAGTCTGCTGTTGTTTGTCATCTTCTCACTGAACACCTCATAGTTATACCATGTATTGTTTACTGCTGATTTGGTGTATGATTCAAGATCGTGAAGAAATGTGCAAAGGAGACCGAAAGGAATTAAGCAAACATGTATTGCACCAGTAACACTTCTTCAATTCACTTTTATTAATGGTTTGGGAGGGTGGCGTTCTTGTGTGTTATGTTCTTGCAAGTAAACTTCCACACGAAAATCAAGTTGTCATCGTGAATGTTCTACAACACTCCAACAGGTCGATGTTGTGTAATTTTGCTTATAGACAACATGACATGATAAAGGGTTTTTTTTTTTTTTTTTTTTTGGTTAACTCCACTAGGCTCCTTTTGAACAAAACTTATATTTATGTGTTTTAGGTTAGTTTGTTCCTAATATTTTACATGCTACTTTTACAAAAAAATAAAATCTTAAACAATGGGTAGTTTTATATTTACATTTGCATATAGTTGTATTTATCCATTTGTGCTATCTTATAAGTATTCCAGTATAAAAACTAAAAAATAAATTATGGGATTTCTATTCAAATGAATAAAACATTCACACTGACATTTTTTTTTTATAAATGCATAGACAGTTAAAGAACATATTACTACTGGCATCATAAAATAATTCCAGAATTTTTAACTGTTAGTAATGATCGACCAAAAATAGCTTTGTACCTTACAAAAGCCTCCATACGTTTGATTGCTACATCGTCTACTTCTGGGTCAAACTTGTTTGCCAAAGGATGGTGTTGCTGCACAATCCATTTCAAGTCCCCAACCTCATAGACACACACTGCCCGTCTGTGCATCGCAGTGCATGGTGGGTAGGGAGCCCCATTCTTCAGTTCTCCTTTATGGTAGC
This sequence comes from Cyprinus carpio, assembly GCF_018340385.1. Lineage (NCBI taxonomy): Eukaryota > Metazoa > Chordata > Actinopteri > Cypriniformes > Cyprinidae > Cyprinus > Cyprinus carpio. The sequence goes on along the minus strand of NC_056621.1, from coordinate 15,885,969 downwards.
TCCACTTCACCAGATGAGCAATTGCATTCATGTCCGATTGTTCATACTTGATGTTTGAAGGATTAGATCCTGGTACTGAAAGCATCCGCTGTAATGTAGCCCACATGTGCTCATCTGTACTGTATGTGTCTTTCTCCCATTCCATGAAATTTTGAATCTTTTTGCTTTTGAAGATATGCTCCACAAACTCTCTTAAAACCACAAAGGAAGCATTTCCTGAGAACACGGGGGTCTTTATTAGTGGAGGTGACTTTTTGGCATCTGTCCGAGTCACAACGATTGTAACATTGTGATGACAGCGCCATAGACCCTTTTTGGCCTCTATGGTCTCAGACTCCATACTTTTCTTTCCATACAGGAGTTTTAGAGACCAAACCATTTGTGCATTGGTTTTAATGAGGAAATCAGTGCCACATGTGTTGAGCAGATACTTCCACTGGACAGGTGACTTGATCAGGTCCCACATGCAGTTGATGTCCGCTTGAACTCGAGACCAAAAGGCATTGATCACATGCTCCAGTTTGCTGGCCACAAACACATTGGTCAGGCAGGATGTAATGACCCGTACTGCTTCTTTAAAGATCTCTGGAGACTTCTGGTCCATGTGAACACAATACAGATTGTGACAAACATCTCAATCTTCTCATGTATCACCATGGAGTAAGCAATGAGGAAATCTTTCTCCTCTTTACTGAGATAAACCGTCAGAAATCCTTGGTTGACTTAAGGTAGAATGACTCTGATAGCAAAGTTTTTATTTTTTAGACGCTAAGAGCTTCCTGAAAACATCCTTGTCTACTCCATCCATGTCTCCTTGGATAATAGCAGAACATCCCTGTAATTCTCCAACATCCTTCTTTAGTAAGTGGTTTAATTCCATATTCCACTTAGAAGGGCAGTTCTTCTTTGGATAGTTCAGTAGGACGATGGACAGTATTGCACCCAATGAAAGAATAGGAATTGTTTCAGAATCATTTGTTTATTAAATCCCATTTTCAGTTTGAAACCCGACCTGCAAGAAACTACTGCCACTGTATCAGTAAAGTATATGAAGCAGCCTCTCAGGTTCATTTGAATGATGTAACTACCAAAAGGCAGGTGTATACAGTAGTCAAGGTATGGGACCGCTCACCCATGGAGAAAACCCTGGTTACCAAGGATTCATTTCTATGGGGATAATGAAAGTTCATTTCCTGGGATATAGAAGCAAAAACAAAATGAGGTCAATTTCTGTATAGACACCGTTATGGCTACAAAATTATTTAACATTTTTACAAGTATTTAAGGAAAGAAAATTACAATGTATGTGCAAACAGCAGAGCATGTTTTCATATTACATGGGGTCATTTGTCACAGAAAATCCTCATGACAGAACATTGTAACAGCAATGAAACAACAAAAAAAATGTGCACATAGGCTATGATTACAAAGTAAAATTAATATTTAATAAAATGCATATGTGTTTTTGTGATAAGTCTTGACAATAGTTCGGGCTCGCACTCTGGCACACTGTAATTGCATCAGCACTCAAATTTGCTACTCCATAGGTCTTTAACCCTGCTCGTGGAGACCCACTGTTCTGCAAAGTTTATTTCCAACCCACTTCAGAACACCTGGCCTATGACTCTTCAAGTGATGCTGAAGACCTTGATTAGCTGTTCAAGGCTTTTGACTGTGGGTCCCCCAGGAGCATGGTTGAAGAACTATGTGCTATTTAGTGCACTGAAATTCACTATGTAAATGTATAGTAAATGAGGTAGTTATTTGTTGTCAGATTTTGGGCACGGTACCCGCAGCACTGAATGATATATCATGCATCTGCAATTGTATAATAATGCGTTCAAGTCCTCCTGGAAAGTTCGTACTTACGAGTTGACTTGTACCACATGACCACTGTACCAACTGACCACCGCAGGTTCTGTTTAGGCGTTGATGGTGTTGCCATAGAAAAGCCAAGGCAGAAGATGTGAACAGCTCCAAGTAGAACGTCACATGTTGTCATCTCGAAATTGCGGTAATTACGATATGGCGTGAATGCAGCATAAGGCTGTATACTCGATTGGTCAGCATGGGGAAGTCGTGGCATAATGGTTAGAGACTTTGACAAATGTAAGGTACAAGGCAATAAAATGCAGTTAGTGGTCAGAGGGCAAAATTCAGTAAAGAGACAGCTGTAGGGAAAAAGCTGTTCCTGAGTCTGCTGGTCCTTGTCCGGAGGCTCCTGAAGGGCCACCCGGAGGGCAGGAGGTTAAACAGTCTTTGCTCAGGGTGAGAAGAGTCCTTTAGGATGCTGCAAGCTCGACGTAGATGGCATTTTCTCTGGATGTCCTCAATAGCTGGAAGTGTTGTCCCTGTGATGCATTGAACGGTTTTCCCCACCCTCTGCAGTGCCTTGTGGTCAGCAACTGAGCAGTTCCCATACCAGGCTGTGCTGGTGAGCCTTCTTGACCAGGCTAGAGGTGTTTGTGTTCCAGGACAGGTCCTCCGAGATGGGGTTGCCAGGAACTTGAAGCTGGAGACACGTTCAACAGCCATCCTGTTAATGTGGATGGGGACATGCGTGCTTCCTTTCTTCTTCCTGAAGTCCACAATGAGCTCCTTTTTCTTACTGGCGTTAAGGAACAGGTTGTTGTCAGTGCACCATGCGGACAGGTACTGTACGTCCTCCCTGTAGGCAGTCTCATCGTTGTTTCTGATGAGGCCAATCACCGTGGTGTCATCTGCAAACTTGGAGTTGGATCCATGCACAAGCTTGCAGTCGTGGGTGTAGAGGGAGTAGAGGAATGGGCTTAGCACACAGCCCTGTGGTACGCCGGTGTTGAGTGTGATGGTGGTGGAGCAGGTGTGGCCTGACCTAACATGCTGAGGTCTGTTGGTCAGAAAGTCCATAATCCAGTTGCAGAGGGAGGTGTTAATGTCCAGGTCTCCAAGTTTTGTGGTCAGCCTGGAAGGAATGACAATGTTTAATGCTGAGCTGAAGTCAACAAACAAAATCCGTACATATGTGTTGTTATTGTTCAAGTGTGTGAGTACAGAGTGCAGCACTGTGCATGCTGCATCCTCTGTGCTCCTATTGCTACGGTAGGCAAATTGCTGTGGGTCTGGTGTGGGTGTGAGGCAGTCCTTGAGGTGTGCTAGGGCCAGTCGCTCAAAGCACTTCATAACAATAGGTGTGAGTGCTATGCGGCGTTAGTCATTCAGGCACATTGGGGAGGAGTGTTTCGGCACCGGCACAATGGATGTGGACTTAAAGCATGTTGGCACAGTTGCTTGGGTGAGGGACAGGTTAAAAATGTCTGTGAAGACCCCTGCAAGCTGCTCTGCACATGCCCCAAGCACACGTCCAGTAATGCCGTCCAGGCCAGCAGCGTTGATCCGGCTCAATGCAGTGTAGACATCTGTGGAGGTGAGTTTGAGGGGTTGGTGGTCTGCTGAGAGCGTGATCTTGGTGGCTGTCTCCTTGCTGTCGCTGTTGAAGCAAGCATAAAAATTATTAAAGACAGACAGCACTCAGTCAATGCACTCATATTAGAGTGATTGACAGATATACATTGTGTGTGTGTGTGTGTTTTGTATATGTTTTAAATTAAAGCTGCAGTGTGTAAGTTTTGCCTCTTTGTCACCTTCTCTGTTTGAAAACTTGCAATTGCAGCTGTTTGCGGAATTATCTTCCTTGTGAGGGTTGTGCACCGGCACAGCTCCAGCGTGGATGAATCTAATGTTTTGAGGAGTATGTGTGGCAGTCAGTCACTGCACCGGTGAGGATACTTAAGCCCTATTCACACAGGATTAGTATTATCTAGGGACCTTGTGTGATTTTGAAATTACCCATCCCCCTCCCCCCCACATCTGAATTTTGTGTGGTGCATTCGCACGGGATAAGCAAAGCCTGGGATTTTACTGGAATTTACTGACTTATTTTCTGGATACCCGGATGTCAAGGCTTTGAGAGTCCCGTTCTACGGTCTGGTTAGATGGATTTAAAGAAGAAACTAATACAGTTTTGTGCCCTGTGTCATTTACGTTTCACCAGGTTAAAATAATATCTCAACCTTTATGCTTCTTTTATTTATAACACATTAACCTCGAAACCTTTTCAGCTTTCTCTTTCTGCAAATTGTATAGTATGGTGTAGTATAGTGATATGACAACACCTAAAATACTATCAAAACACTCCAATGCAGCTCCATTCTTTGCAAAGATAGATAAAAAGGCGCACTGGAAACTAAAAACTTGAAAAATGGTATACAACCTGCCAAAAAGATGGCCAAATCACAGAGATAACGATTCGCACAGGACTAATATTATCATAGGACCTCGGTGTTTGGCGAAATATGGTAGATCATTTGTGGGAAAATTTTTACTTTACAAATTACAGACATGGCTGATTCGCACAGGATTAAGATCACAGACAACCTCCACAATTTTTACAAATGACTGGAGGTCTCTAGTTAATACTAATCCCGTGCTAAACAGGTCTTAACTGTACTTAAATTACAGATTCTACCCTATGTCTTGGAATATATGACCAAAATAAGGATTTTCATCATATATTGTCATCTGAACAAATAAGTTGCAAGTCTGCCACGTTTGTTCTGAATCTCTAATTGTCATACCACTCGAATTTCATATCAAGAAATTCTTTTAACCCAAAAAGCAAATTATGGTCCCTTCGAACTGGTTGTCTTTAAAATACAAATCTTGTGTAATCCCAAATAATTCTTTCTGGATTACGATCCACCATTAAAAAGCTACATTTAATTATTCCAGCTGCAGTGAGAAAAGGCTATAAACGATCTGCCACCTGCAGCATCCTCACATGCGACAGCCTACTAGCCGGGACAACTTCTTTATATTTACAGATGTGACGTAATGACGCAGCAGCATGCTGGAATTTCCTGCGAAAATGTACCAAACTACTCAAATTAGAAAACATTATTATAAACTAACTGTTGTAAATTGGGTTAAACTAAGGCGATAGTTTTGAACACTGGCTGATTATGCACTTGCTTAAATATTGACTTTGGATAATTTTAACCAAAAAAAAAAAAAGTTACGGACTGCAGCTTTAAATAATAACCCAGATAGTGAAATAGACTTAGAGTAAGGGAATTTTATTTTATTTTATTTTTTTAATGTCACTTTGAATTAGAAAAGTGGCAACGTTGCGTTTTTTTTTTTGTTTTTTTTTATAAATAGAGAGCGAGAGAGAGAAATGATATAATATAAAACAGAAGGAACATATTGCCAATAGACAATGACATTAAAAAAAGGTTTGTCTATATATTCTTACAGGATTTGAATGAATAGCCTAATAGCTATATGGAAGCAAATCAAAAACCACTGAATTAATGTAGAACCTACTGTATTGTTTATGAAGCTAAAAAGCTAAAATGAACTAGACAAGATGATCAAAATTTTTCCTTTTATATTTCTTTGTAGATGGATATACAACATTTTCTTCATTTCTTCACATTATAATTATTATTATGATTATACCCTTATTGGGGGCTGAGCCCCCCTAAAATGAAAATCCTGGAATCACCCCTGGTTTGGTTAATATCATTGCTGTTAAAAGACGTTACAGACTCTTCGAGTCCACATTACATTTGGTCAAAATTATATTCAACGTGAAGCCATTCTGTAATACTGTTCTACATGACACTATTTCTCATACCATACTAGAGTCTGAGTTTATTTAAATGATTCTTCAGTAGAGGGCACCATGATATCAGCTTGTCAAACAGTCATACTTAAGCACACTGAGCTTAGAATATACATTAATCTCAATTTTGTTTGCTTGGTTAGCACAGAAAAACAACTGTTTTTGATACTATCACTTGGGATGTATTATCTGATCAATCACGTGATGACGATACTAATACGCGTATGGAGCCAAAAATGGATACAGTACCTTATTTAGTAAAGAGCCTTGGCATGAAATACAGCAGACTGGTTCATTTCATACTTTTAAGATCTATCAAAACAAAATTGGGCACTGCTGAAAACATATACTATAATATATTAAATATAAACATTTATTGATGCATATGTTGTTTGTAAAAGAAACCACTCAGAATACACAGTTACTTGAATGGCTTTTAGTAAAAAAAAGTAAAAGAGTAGAGTATGGTTAAAGTATCTACAAGATTGTGCTTTCTGGGTCACAGTAAATTTATCCCAGTTATACACAGTTGTGGTTCAGTGTGTGTTTTCTTCTTGCACAGTGGAATACTGTTTAACTTTGCTGTTCTGTTGTTTGAACAGGAAGAGATTTTATCAAATGATTTGCATGAATTGGCTCTGTCTCTATGTTTGATATCCACAGAATATTTGTGTACTGCTATTTGTTGTTTTGTTTTTTTGACTCTATACTCGTCTGCATACATTCTCTTTCATGTTCATTTTAATCATTTCATATGAATTGAGAATTTCATATAATTTTTGGTTTGTTAACTTATAAAAATATGGCAGTACTTCATAACAGCTTTCATAAATAACTCATTAACAAACATTAGAGATAAGTAGTGTACAGGATACAGATGTGGTGAATGTAAAATTCAAGTGTTATAAAATTTGTCTATGAAAATATTATGATTGTTAAAGGATATTACCTTTTTAGTCTATTTGTCATTGTTTTCTTAGTAATATTTAAGGAAATGTGTTTGTCTTATTGCTTCATTTGTGATTACAGTATTTAGGATAGTCACTAAATGTGCCTCAGATGACAATCTTTAAGTCAGTCACTGATGAAGTTCACATGACACTCAGTTGTGTTTCACACCACACAGTACACTAGTGACTGTCAGTATCGTTCCACCCCCCCAAACAATACCTCAAACCTCAATATCTTCTTTTTTATGCACTGCAGAAGTTTCGTCTGTGTGATGACATTGTAGAGTAATTGCCATTTCCATGTATGGTCTAAAACACAACTACCCTTATATTTTGCAGGAGAATAGTAATTTTTTGTAAGTTTTGTCATCTTTGCAGTAATGTACACTAATATGAAGATTGTACAAAGTAACATATGTATCTTCAGCAACAGTGTGAAAGTGATTAGCACATATCTATTGGTACATGTCGCATTAGTTGTTTTATAAAACTAACTTTTTTATAAGCCACAATTTTCAAACTTTCAAGCTGTCTATTACAGCAAAAGTTACTTGGTTTTTTTTTTTTTCAGATATGATATGCAGGTATACAAGAGTCTGTTAGTATATTGGCTGTCATTCTTGTGATTATACTTTAACCACACATTCTGCGTATGCTCCATTTTAAGGAAAACCTTTATTTATAGACACATTTCTGTGGTACATTTTTACATAAATGTAAATTAGCAAATGTGTTGGTTTATATGAAATGTTATGCATAACAAAAAGAGAGCTTCTCTGAAGTGTACAAATAGTTTGTAAAATTCATTAATTTTATTTAACATTTTGCAACATCCTAAATGAAAAAATATGACCTGCATAGAAAGTTGAACATATATATATATATATATATAACACATAATATACATATTTCAATATAAATAAAATATATATCATATCAATATATTTCTTATCAATAACAAAGAATGATACATTATTTATAAAAAATGTATAGTATGCATCATAAAACTATGTCCGATTTTTGAACTGTTAGTAACGATCGACCATGAATAGCTTTGTACCTTAAAAAGGCTTCCATACATTTGATTGCTACATCGTCTACTTCTGGATCAAACTTGTTTGCCAAAAGATGGTGTTGCTGCACAATCCATTTCAAATCCCCAGCTCCATAGACACACACTGCCCGTCTGTGCATCCCAGTGCATGGTGGGTAGGGAGCCCCACTCTTTAGATCTCCTTCATGGTAGCTCCACTTCACCAGACGAGCAATTGCATTCATGTCCGATTGTTCATACTTGACGTTTGAAGGATTAGATCCTGGTACTGAAGGCATCCGCTGTAATGTAGCCCACATGTGCTCATCTGGACTGTACGTGTCTTTCTCCCATTCCATGAAATCTTGAATCTCTTTGCTTTTGAAGATATGCTCCACAAACTCTCTTGAAACCACAAAGTAAGCATTTCCTGAGAACATGGGGCTCTGTATTGGTGGAGGTGACTTTTTGACATCTGTCCGAGTCACAACATTCGTAACGTCGTGATGATACTGCCATCGACCATTTTTGCCCTCTACGGTCTCAGACTCCATACTGTTCTTTCCATTCAGGAGTTTTAGAGACTGAACCATTTCTGCATTGGTTTTAATGGGGAAATCAGTGCCACATGTGTTGAGCAGATACTTCCACTGGATAGGTGACTTGAGCAGATCCTGCATGCAGTTGATGTCCGCTTGAACTCGAGACCAAGAGGCATAGATCACATGCTCCAGTTTGCTGGCCACAAACACATTGGTCAGGCAGGACGCAATGGCTCTTACAGCTTCTTTAAAGATCTCAGGAGACTTCTGGTCCACGTGAACACAGTACACATTGTGAGGAGTGTAAATGGCTCTCAGGAGCCTTTCAAACATCTCGATCTTCTCATGTATCACCATGGAGTAAGCAATGGGGAAATCTTGCTCCTCTTTACTGAGAGAAACTGTCAGAAATCTTCTGTCTCTGATGTAGGATGGACAATCCTTGGTTGCATTGAGGTAGAATGACTCTGATAGCAAATTTGTTCTTTTTTTAGTGGCCAGGAGCTTCCTGAAAGCATCCTTGTCTACTCCATCCATGTCTCCTTGGATAATAGCAGAACAACCCTGTAGTTCTCCAATTTCCTGTTTTAGTGAGTTATTCAAGACCTTACCTTCCTTGTGAGGGCAATTTGTCCTTTGTCCAGGATAATTCAGCATAAGGACAGACATGGTTACAATCACAGAAAGGATGAAGATTATTTTCATATTCCTCTGATTATTAAATCCCATGTTGAGTTAAGATTATAACCTGCCAGAAACAAGTACCAGGAAAGAAACCTGTGTCAGTAAGGTAAGAAACAGCCTCTCTTGTTCACATACCAGAAGCGTGTGGCAGGAACTGAAAGATAGCGAATCATATTCAAAGGGGAAGGGCTCCCTTCTGCAAAAATGCATAATAATTATTACACAGGAGAGGTGTGGCTGTCATCTTCCTGGAGGGTGTGACTGTCTGATATCATGGTCAGTATGAGCATTAAATAAAAAACAAAAAGTTTGTAAGCTTTGTATACCAGAGATGTTTAAAAAAAAAAAAAAAACTTTTTAAAACATTAAGAAAGATTTAAAGTAACAAATATCATGTATGGATTTACAAACTGTGGCCTCTTTGAGCAAGGTGGTTATATTATCTTTTGGTTACCATATCTGTTGCTGTTTTCACACAAGTGTTTCATTTAAAGCAGGCATGTCTAGTTCAATTCCTGAAGGGCCGAAGCCCTGCAGAGTTTAGATTCAACCCTAATTAAACACACCTGATACAGTTAATTAAGTCCTTCAGGCTTATTTGAAAACTACGTGGTATGTGTGTTTGAGCAGGGTTGGAATGAAACTCTGCAAGGCTCTGGCCCTCCAGGAATTGAGTTTGACACTCCTGATTTAAAGGGATAGTTCAACCAAAAATGAAATACTTATAGTTCACTTATTGACTGAACTATCCCTTAAAGGTGCCATGTGTAAAAATTGAGGTAAAAATATCCAAAAAATGACCTACACGCATCAAAAGAATGAGAAGAAATAAGGGCGATGATGTCATTAAAAAAATGTCAAGTTATAGTGCTGCAGAGATATCAACCTTAATTAGCATTAGCATTACTAGCCACGGCCCGACAGGTGTCGTAATATTCCAGTTTTCGGCCATGGGAGGGCGGTATGCGGGCAACATAAACCCCCAGCCAACCTGCAATACACGAATAACTCGTACGGCTTGTGGGCGTACTGGAACCTGATGTCAATCGTGTGGAAGGTACCAGCCCACTACTTCATTTCAGTTCAGGGAAGAGAGCGGAAGGATGGCTGAAGCCCTTGGCAAGAGACACCTACCACCACCACCCGCTACAGGGAAATAACCGCGCTCGGAATCACAAATCAAATCCGATAAGAAAAGGAGCCGAAACGAGGTTGAAGAAATGAGGTTCAACTCCGAACTTGCAACATTTCTTTTGGATTGGTAAGTAAGATGCTGTTAGTATTTCGCTAGAAGTTTGTTTTATATGTTTGCGTATTGCGGTTTTTTTTCGGGAAGTTATAACATAGAAATGTCATCGAAGGCTGTTCGATAAACGTGCTAATGTTAGCGATGGCTAACCGTAGCTGCGTTTGATAATTAGCTAGCTATTAACTTACCCACAGATCCGATCCGGTTTTCACCTGTTCTCTACCAAAGCCCGTCTCTACCAAGCTGATGCTAAAATGTAACATTACCTAAGAAGCTTGAAATGTCTTCGATGATAATGAACCCGAGAGAGAGAGAGGGAGAGGGAGAGCGCCCCGGCCGCACGCGCACTCACTCACTCACTATATTCAGAGCGGTCAAGTTTTTGAAAGCGTGTGAAAAGAGTCAATTGCGTGTGTCTCACGGTGAAGTGCTTGAGAGTTGGCAGCTCTGGTTATGGCGCTAGCTTGGTCAACATCAGCTGTCTGATGTTGACCAATGATGTTGACAGAATGCTGCATCTGTCTGTCAACTTAATTTAATTCAAATAATGTGTATATATACAACTCAAAATGTAATATGAACAAAAAACGAATATGAACATATTCACTGGTAAAGGTGAAGGAGAGTACTTGAAGATGTCATGTTTCAAAATCACTGACATCACCCAACGTTCCTCTGGAGGCAAAACGTCCTTTAGGCTTCGGCTATGGCTCTAGGGTTGTTGTGAAGGTAGGGGCGGAGCATAGAGACTATGCCGTTTCTCGTTTGTTACTCTAGAGTAGACCAATTCACTTTATTGAGGCATACTGCCCCCATCTGGTATGGAATGTGGAGTATGACTTGATTTTTTTGTCAGACATTACACATGGCTCCTTTAAAGTATGTGTCAGCTTTGTAAGTTTGTAAGTTTAGAACCCTTTGCCACTCTTTTTGGTCACTTGTATAGACTCTGTTTGCAGTTTTCTTTGAATATAAGCAGACACTGCCCAAGTGAAGTTTTCAGTTTTTTTACATCCTCACTTTAAATCACAAAACTAATAATGAATATTTCAGCCAGGTTAAAAAGACAGAGTGACGAGAAAGATGAGTGAGGGAGTCGGGGCTGGCTCCAGGCATGGGCAGGGATGGGCTAAGCCCACTCAAATGACGGTCTTGCCCACCCAATCAGAATTAGACAAAGATTGCATTTTTTCTGCAGTGGACTGTATTTTAAGCAGTTTAAAATATAGCTGGAGAGTGCCCCGACAATAGTAAAATAACACCAGGACATTGCATCGTTTTTCTATTATTAGCTGAATGCAAGGCGTGCTGAATTCACGCGGGGCTTCATTCTGTTGCAGAAAAGCAGAAGCTGACAACAAGCTAAAATGTGCAGAAATATTTGCACGCTATCATGGGGATTTTGTGAGTTACAGGGAGTTTAATGGGCTACATGAATATGTGTCATATAGCCTACTACTGACATTACCTGAGCAGTTTTAATGTTTTAAAAAACTCACTCATATAATAGCGTGCATGGATGGGACAAGAGCATAATATAAGCATCTAAAATGCGTGTAGACTATACAGTTCAGTTGAAAGCATACCCCTTTTGAATTGCAGTTAATGCTGAATGTAAGAATGAAAACTGAAAGTAAAGAGCGGTGAAAGATGCATTTGTTGCAACAGTCGACTGTATAAGAAACGCAGCGTTCCCCAACATAAACGACCAAGAATATCCAGTGATGCAAACTATTTTTCGGTTTTGAATGGAAAGTAGGTCTGCCATTTACATGATTTATGTAATTTATAATTGATTATGACGGCAAAATAATTTTTCTATTTGGCGTTTTCAGCAATACAACTGAAATTGAATAGTTGCATATTTTAAAATAAAAATATTATTTGCAGTTCAGTTTGATTACTTTACTTTTCTTTTTTTTATTTATTCCCCTAAATCCACTGAAATCCTTTATTTATTTTGTTTCTTTAAATAAATACTATTACCATAGTGGTCTGGTCTTTATATTTTCCTCAAAACAACTGGTCCCTCCAAGTTAGTTCAAAATAATCACCAGTGTAGAAACAATGATCCAGAGAAAGAGAACAAAGAGGGCTTTTTTTATTTTTATTTTTATTTTTATTTTTTTTACTATTCAATAAAGAATAAATTAATATTTCATGGTAAGGATCTGTCTCATATATATATATTAACAGGTTTCATTTTTATATTCAAAAATGTTTTAGGTAAACTTTATGGTATATTTCATATGTAATTTCACAGTATTTCTAACTGCGTAGTCAGCTGAGTCTGTTTTGCATATGAGATTGAACTGTATGTATTGTTCTTTTATATCAATATTTCTTAGAATTATCAGTATGATACTTTGAATCTAAAAGAGGAAGAAGTCAAAAATCGAGACATTGACTAGACTATTTTAAAGGTCAGGTGTTATTGTGATAGCCAGATGACGACTTATGTCTAGAACAACAGTATATAAGATAGACTCTGCAAAATAGAGTGGGTTTTTGACCTTTCTGAGACTCTGGTCTCTCTATCTTTTCAGCTCACTTCCTCTTCTTTGGCTTCACTCAAAAACTCTTAGACTCAGACTTAGAACTCTTACAGGTTTTTATTCAAATTCAGATACCTTGAAATTCAGATACTTTGATACTCTGATACTTTGATAATTTAATACTTAATATTTTGGTACTTTTGATTCGAATAGAATAATTGTTTATGTTTTAATTACAATTGTATTAATGTTTTGATTAATATTGGTTGGGTTCAATCCATCATAAATGGATTGTTATTAAAAAATGTCTAACATTGGATTTACATTTTCTATATTTGAAGGTTGTTATTATTATCCAGAACTTTATTTCCAATTTATGAGTGGTTTCTGTTCTCTATATTCTTTTTAATAAATTTACATATTATTACACCTTGACCGTCTGAATTGGATTAAATTTTGCATCAGTGAAAAAACAATATTTTGTTGGGAACAAACAAAACGTGTTGCACTAAATATGGTAAAATATTACACATTGCTATTTGTATTATTATAAAATCCATTCATTAAAAACATTCAATGAATGTATTTATATATAAGTATATACTATAAAATTTAAATACATTTATTTTAAATGTATAGCATATTTTTTAATAAGGCAACAACATATGATAGATATGATAGGACAAAACAAATACAGTGCAACACGAAGCACTTACATAATTATGCGCTTGAAGCAACACGGCGTCAGGCTGTGACCCTGAGTTGCTTCAAGCGCATCATTCTGCACACCGGATGCATAAATTGTAAGCGCTTCATGCTGCACTGTATTTTGTGACTCACAGCATGCATCGCTTTGCATTAAAAAGTGAAAAGCACAGAGGGAAGAGAAATTGATGCGTAGTGTATTATATCTGTGCAACAGTTATTGAGCCTTTTTTTAACAGTTTTAAATTTCAGTTACTGTGCACGTAAAAAAAATGTAGTCTTTTCTACACACGTGTTTTGTTCTCACAGACACCCAGTATAAGTAACAAAACAACATTAAACTCCGGCAAAAAGATAAAGTCCTTATTGCAAAATCATAGACATGCATTTACAAATCAAGTATAATAATGAGAACACAGAATGATCTTGGAGAGAGCTTTACTGAGCTGACTGTCGTAACCGAATGTGAACAGGGTTTAAAGGCTGAATGAATGACTGACAGACACAGCAGAGAAAAGGGTTTGTGTGTACTTTCATGTAAGGTCATAAATATTCATATGTAGCTCATATGGCTTCAGAAGTAACACAGAATAATTTGCACAATCGAAGAAAAAAAATATAATTCTCGGATTTGGATCGGCCATCTCTGACCGACACCCGATCCGAGAAAAATGGCAGTATCGGAGCCGATACCCGATATGAATATCGGATTGGCGCATCCCTACACAATATGCTCTTAACTCTGGTTTCGCCACTGTCTGCTTCTGTTTGTTGTAAATTTTAACTATTTGATGAAACAATGTTTTTTGAAATATATATGTATTGAAATATAAAATATACCTAAAAGTAGTACTCTTTGTTTTTGTAATTTTTATGTATTTGATTATAAAATGTTTTTTGAAGTATTTATGTTTTTTGTATTCTTATGGTAGTGTTTTTTGTTGTTTTAATGTGGCATAGTGTTTGGTAATTGGAGTGTTACTTAATGTTTGTTGTTTTTAGTATTGCTGAATGTAGGTTGTTCTCCTAAAAGTAAGTATGAATATATATATATATATATGTGGGTTCGAATCTCGGGCCGGCCATAGCATATTTTGGGGGAAGTCGTGGCCTAATGGTTACAGAGTTTGAATCTTAACCCTAACCCCATAAATGGCTGCCCACTGCTCCGGGTGTGTCTTTGTGTGTTCACTGCTGTGTGTGTGCACTTTGGATGGGTTAATTGCAGAGCACGAATTCTGAGTATGGGTCACCATACTTGGCTGTATGTCATGTCACTTTCACTTTTTTTTTTAATTAAAAAGCCAGAAGGGGGCATTTAAGTTTGTGGTGACATGGTACATAGAGCATCTAGTAGCTAGCATTGTGCTCTATTGTTACAGATAGAGCACAAATTAGATATATATATTTTTTTTAAGGATATTTACAAGACTTGGTCTGTGTTCAGACTTTAGGCAAAGCAGATTTTTTTTTTTCTCCAATCAGATCTTTTCAGGCATACTGTCTGCAATATTAATTATGTACAGATAAAACAAACCAATTGGGTACCCACGTATAATGAGTTTTTCCAAATTGATTCAGGCAAAATGGAGGTTCATATTGCTCTCCAAATAAGTGCAATGTTGAGTTGCGGTGCAGAACTTTGGTATATATTGTGATGTTCCATGTTGTCATGGCCCAGCTTCACTGTACATCGCCATTTTTAATATTAGTGTGTGTTATGATTGACACACACACAAAAAAAAAACAAATTTGAAATCAGATTTGAGCAGCCAGAGCATCCAGACTGAGGGAGCACTCACACTAGGCACAGTTGCCTTGAACCGAGCCTGAGCGCGATTAGCACTCACACTGCATGCGTACTGCGCCCGAGCCCAACTAAACCGTGCTCTGGCCCACCTCTTCCAACTGGGCCTGGGCCGGCTAAATGAACTGAGCCTGAGTGCGGCACGCTCGCACTTGTCAAAAGAACCAGGTTTTTGGGGTCAAACGCACTCGGGCACAGTTCAAAATGCCTAGTGTGAGTACACCCTGAGACTCGATTCCCAGTGTTGGGGAAAGTTACTTTAAAAATGCATTGCAATATTGCGCTACTCCCTTAAAAAGTAACTAATTACATTACTTAGTTACTTTTTATGGAAAATAATGTGTTACGTTACTTTGTAGTTACTTTTTAAATCTGGGCAGAGCTTGCTTGATTTGTTTTTAATATAAAGAATGTATTTTACAAATGTAAAAGCCCTTTCAAAACAAAAATGAAATTAACACGCCTTTGGCTGAAAGAAATGTAAATTTATATCTGTAAAGTAGAGGGCGTGGGAGAAGAAAGTTCAACACTATTCATGAATAACAAAAATGAAAAAAAATTGTCATTTTTGCTTATTATGGTTGAATTGGATCATCAAAGGTTAGAAGCAAAGACATTGGTTAATAAAATGGGATTAAATACACAAATTATATTTGTCTTATTTAACATATTTAATTATTGCATGTTTGAATAATATTCTAAGTTTGGATTTAACTGTTTTTATTTATTTTAAGGAATGCTGAATCTGTTTTTTGCAGGTGAGATGAGTAAATACATGTTCATATTTAGTCTACTACAGTAAGCATCAATTTCACACAGCACGCACAACGCCTCTGCACTTACTCCCGATTTTTCTCAGCATGAGTAAAGGAGAGCTGTCAGTCAAGACATGGGAAGCAAAGTAACTGGCATTACTTATTTGACAAAGTAACTCAGATATTTCCTTCTAAATTAAAAAGTAATGTGTTACTTTACTAGTTCCTTTAAGCAATCAGATTTTTACAGCATTTCCAACCACCTCCAAATGTGCCTTTTTCTACCTCAGAGTTTTTGTCCGACTGCATACATGCAACATCTGCTTCATAATTTAACATTAAGAAAAGTAATCTGTGGGCAAATGTGGAAATGAAATGAGAATCAGATTTATGTGTTTAGACTATGGATGTCATGGTGAGGAAATTTTCAGTAATTTTCTGAAATGTTAGGTAAATATATAGAGTATTTAAGAATAAACATAACAAGAATATGTATTTTTTTCCATGTAAATTAATGGCTATAATATAATGTGAATAAACCAAAAATATAGCACACGCCTCTGAGATATGCAACGGAAGAAAAGTTTCCATACTTTACCAAAGGAAAACCAGTCACTTCTGGCTTATATCGAAATCGTCCTACATTTTTCTTTACAAATCCTTGTTTTTTGCTTGTAATTCAGGTTTTTGACAGCAGTTTGGGAGGGGCCCTGTCTCTGGCATGACATTGCTACTATGAATAAAGTGAGATTTATACTCTAATCAAACAAACCTGAACAAGCTAAACAGGGTCTCCCAGAGGCTATTCCAGAAAACAGCTTGCGTAACATACCTAGGTACAGTTACAATTAAGTAAAAGAATAACCTTGACTCTATTTTTAAAAAACGAAGTAACTTTTAGGTTATGTAGCCATATAAGCCAATCAACTTACTGTCAGGACAAAACCTGCTGGAGAACAGGTTATGCAATAGTATTCATTGCATGCATACCCATTTAATGAGGCACCTATGGGTGTGACGGCACAGTATCAGTGTTCGTACAAGGTGCTTAAAGTGCTTAAAGTACTTGAATTTGACTTCTTGAAATTTAAGACCTGGAAAACCCTTTAAAACAGCCATATTTTTGAGAAGGTACTTGAAAAGTACTTGAATTTTTAAAGGGCGGTATATATGAAATAAGTGTTTCTTTCTTCCCTCAATAAAACATATAAATACAGAGCCGTTTCGCCTGGTTTTTAGCAGTGCACGAGATCTCGCGATATTACTTCTTGAGGTGAAAAGCGTTCTCTTGATATTAGTACAAGTTGTGTTTATGGTAAAACTTTTGATAGTGCTTGCATTATATTGTTCGGTCTTTTATTACATGTGCTGTTCGTTTGGGTTTTATTTGGGAACACATATAAAGTCTGACGCGTTTTGTGTTGCACTGTTATCATTTACAAGCGTGAAGTGCATCTCCATCTCAGCAGCTCGGGACACAAACTCTTCCTCTGCATATGCTGTGACTTTGTGTTGCTTAACATTCATCTAGGAAAACAGTGCATGTTATCTCACTAGATTTGTAATGTAAATCATTTATAAACCTATGCCAACAGGAGATTTTATCAACATATTTCTAAGTATGCGATTTGTTGTATATCACGATTTCAAAATAAAAGTTAAAACCCTCGCTCTGAGTTTGCATGTGGTCAAATATTACAGTGGTCATATGATGCAATTTTAAATTTTTCTTTCTCTTTGGAGTGTTACAAGCTCTTGGTGCATAAAGAAGATCTGTAAAGTTGCAAAGACTAAAGTCTCAAATCCAAAGAGATATTATTTATTATAGTTAAGACTTGTCCACGCCCTCCTAAAATGGCTCATTCTAACACATCCCCACATGTCTACAAAACGATGTGGGAAGATTTGCATAACACCGTCCAAATGTTCACACAAAGAAAAAAGGCATAACTTTTATTCTCACTGTTGCTGCTGCTGCCATGTAGTGGAGATGCTGTGTGTTTCATTGTGAAAGTGAAACTACTTTGTTTGGCCTTCCAAAAGAGGACACAACTTGAAATCAGTGGTTAAGTTGTATTTACAACACTGTTGTATTCAACCTTAATATTCATATGTGTGCAATGTATTTTACGGAGGATGAGGATTGTTTCCTGTGAGAGTAGCCTATAATGCCAGTGTCCGTTTCTATAAAGTGGGGCAGTTCCAACTGTGCAGGACAGTCTGGCACTTCTGACTCACAGTCTGTAAGTACGTTTAAATATTAAAAGAATTTGCCACTGATGATTCAAACTCGAGTTTTGAGCCGTGTAGACTAGCGCTTGTTGTTTGTCATTTCTCCGATCACAAATGCAGACATGGTTTAATGTAACGCAACACAATATGCAATGCAACGTGTAAAAACACAGTATAAGTCATTATAATCAGTAATTATGTCCCCACTGGATGCAACAAATGCCTCATTTATAATGGGTTATATTGTTTTTGTCTTGTCACACTGGCGGCATCACAGTATGGTAAGGCAGCCTCTTATCACATATGACGTTTGTTCTATTCGATCGTAAGTGACCTGTGAAGTGGACATCACCAGATATTCCGCCATGATTCCAGTTCGAAACGAATGTATATGTTCCATTCAAAGGGCATTAAAGTGTGCGAGACGTGAATTTAAATTGTATTTATTTACAGAGGTAAATTATGTCATACTCATCTGTGTGTGAAGACGGTGCAGGCAGCAGCGCAGCGCAAATCCATGAATGAATGTTCCAAAGTGAATCAAACTTTTACGGATTTCCCCTGCTCAGGGAGTAGAGAGCAATGAACACGGTGCAGGGGTCATATCAATCAGAACGCAGTTCATGTACGTAGCTTTCTTCTAATGAGCTGGTTATATGAATCAGGTGTGTTAACTAAGAGAGACATGCAAAATATGCAGAGCAGCAGGGGGGAGGCAAGGACTGAATTGGGAACCGCTGTGTTAAGGGCATAACATTTCCGTCACACACTTGAGGCATTCGGCCAATCACAATGCACTGGATAGCTGGCAAATCAGAGCACACCTTGCTTTTCAGAACGATAAGCTTTGTAAAAAGCGACGCGTTTCAGAAAGGCAGGGCATAGAGGTGCAACAATAATGTACATTGTTTTAATTCATATTTGTGGTATAGGTTTTGTTAATGTGGGTTTTAGGTTGTGGGTTTGATTCCCAGGGAACACGTTAGGTAAAAAAAAAAAATGTAAGCCTGAATGCACTGTAAGTTGCTTTGGATAAAAGGTCTGCTAAATGCATAAATGTGTATTATGTGGAAAATAATGTGTTTTTTGAACCTTAAACCACATAAACACATTGCATTACACCAAATACAAAAAAATATATGTTCTTTTTAGCAAGGTCATATGACCCCTTAAAAATGACATGGATTTAAACGTCCTTGAATCACGCTGTAAATTAAAGCATGGCCAGGCCGTTGGCACCCTCTGCAGGTTTTATAATACATAATAAACTTAAGTTGATTATGTTCATATTTTGTGTAGGCATATTACATTATGTAGGCCTATTTTATCAGTGTTGTTCAATAAAATCATTTAATTACTTGGTTTTGATACTTTATTTCAACCAATGATTGCCTCATAGTAAAAATAAAGCTCGCAACCTGAATGGGCAGGGCACACCCTGTGCCTGATAAGCCAGGGTTATGGCATCCACAATCCAGTGGGCCATCTTTTGCTTAGATACGGCATCCCCCTTCTGCCACCCTCCGTAACAGACAAAGAGCTGGTCTGAGGTCCTGAAGCTTTGTGTCCGGTCTACGTAGCATATCAATGCTTGGACGGGACAGAGCAAAGCCAGAGCTAGGTCTGGCTCCTCCAGGGGCAGCGCTTGCAGGTTCACCACTTGGTCTTTGAAGGGTGTAGTGGGAATCTTGGGCAGTAGCCCGGCCGGGGCCTCAGGATTACTAGGGAGTCAGCCAGCCCAAACTCTGGGCACGAATCGTCAACCGAAAATGCATGCAGGTCCCCTACCCTCTTGATGGAGGCCAGTGCAAGCAGGAGCAGAGTTTTCAATGAAAGAAACTTTAGCTAAACTGAATGCAAAAGCGTGAATGGGCCCTGCTGTAGTGATTTTAGCACTAGAGTCAGGTCCCAAGAGGGTATGGAGGGGGACCGGGAAGGATTTAACCTCCTGGCCCCTCTAAGGAACCTGACGACGAGGTCAAGCTTACCTAAAGACTTCCCTTTCACGTGGTCATGGTACATGTACATGGTACAATAGTGGCAACCTGGACTTTGAGGGTGGAGGGAGACAGCCTTCGCTCCAGCCCTTGCTGCAGAAAGGAAAGCATGACCGCAATCGGTCAACGAACCACTCAACGAACAGGTTCCACTTCAAGGTGTAAGCGTGTCTCATAGATAGTGCTCTTGCCGAAGTGATGGTGTTCACTACCTCCTGGGGTAGGTCACCTAGAACCTCCGTGTCCCATCCAGGGACCAGACATGGGGTTTCCAAAGGTCTGGACGTGGGTGCCAAAGGTGCCCCGTCTCTGAGTCAGTAGATCCTTCCTCCGAGGAATCGGCCAAGGAGGGGCTGTCACGAGGAGCACTAGTTCGGGGAACCAGGTCCAAGTGGGCCAATACGGCGCCACTAACAAGACTTGCTCCTCGTCCTCCCGGACTTTGCAGAGTGTCTGTGCGAGAAGGCTCATTGGGGGAAATGCATATTTGCGTAGGCCCTGCGGCCAGCTGTGTGCCAGTGCATCCGTGCTGAGTGTTCCCTCAGTCAGGGAGTAGAACAACTGGCAGTGAGAGGTCTCTGGAGAAGCAAACAGGTCTACCTGAGTGTCGCTCGGCTCCAAAGCAAAAAGCTGGTATGCATTGCACCTGCTGCCTTCTTATACTCACGCTGTGATCAGCGGCAGCTGGATGCAATAATTGCATGCCAATGTACATTAGCGCGTTTAGTTTACACTCAAAGTAGATTGGTCTATCAAAGCGATATCCCAATTTGTCGGTCACCGACGTGACGTCGAGAGTGACCGACTGAAAGGGAACTACTGATACATTGCATTAGGCATGGTGCTATTAACAGTAAAATCCACATTAGTACAACGATAGGTATGACGGTGTGGAAAATCCAGGTTCCCCATCCACCCCAGAGACCACTGAGCCAACCAAACCAGGAGTCATTTCTCTTTGGCTCCGGGATGGATTTCTTCATGTGGTTTACGATGTTCGTGATGTTGTCCGAATTATCTAGAATGTAGAAACAGATACACCCAACATTTTGCAGATCCCCCCTCTCTCTGAGGTCAAAATGTCCAAGACCAGTCTATTATGAATAACTGCATCTCTCATTCTCTTGAATTCCTCTGAAATTAGGCCTAGTGCTTACAAATATAATATTTGTTAAATAATTATTGTTTAATCTATTTTAACACAATTACAAAACTATTATAACATCTCAAATAAATATTTTGCCTATAATTCTTGATGAGTTTTATTGACAGCTGTGTTAAGGTGTGCAATTAGGTGTTATCCAAGCTGTTTCGGGCATGTCACGCCTATAAATTTGTGTGTTCACCTGTTCATTAGCCTGTAATTTGCAGTTGCATGTGAGAAAAACAGCAGGAATGCATAATTCTGTAAAAAGGACTTTGTAAAAACTCGCACTGATGCAGAAGAGAACCCCTCAGCCAGACTTTCAGGTTCATTCTGTAAAGCCGGGTAAAGGCCGATTATGAATGTCATTTGGGCTCAGTCAGTGTTTTCAGTCAGTGTTGTATAAAGTTGTGTAATGTGTGGTGTCTAAAGAATTAAAGACTGTTGCCAGTCATCCTCAAAGATTATTTTTATACATTTTATGACTGATGCCGGCGACTAACTGCACCTGTTTCCCAATATGTAAGTCTAATTTAAAAAAATGAACTAAAAAAAAAAATTCTTAAAATAATTTTATACACTTTAATTATATATAATATATTTGAGCAAATATGATGAGAAAATGCAGTGCCTTGAATAGGCTATACATTTACTGTAGAATAGATTAAAATATAGGCTACAAATAACATTTTAAATGACTTCTGTTTCGGAATAAATAAAGCCGTATTGAATTTTCATTCTAACTGCTATTCAGGTTTTGTATGCGGACAGGTTGTAGCTACAGTTCTCTTTTTTGTCGATGTTGTGTGACTTTAGGGATCGATAGGCTACAAGTTTACGTATGTGTTTTGTATTTGTATTAATCGTGCATTAGTGACCTGGCGTGAGAGATTCTTTCTACCCTGTGTTTTTTTTTAACCTACTGCAACAGTATTTAGATATTGGGGCTATTGTGAATGATGTTAGGATATGTTAACAATGGGCATGTTCGTGATGCCGATGGAAACGTGGTAGTTTTACTATGTGTGTCTTCCATATTATACGGTTTATTTTTCAATGGGATCAAAGAAAACTTTTGTTTACCAACAATGGATGAATTTTTTGTTTTGTTTGTAAGATGGTCTTATCCTGTGGGATAGTAGCAGATAAGTGATGAAACACACATGATCACAGAGTATACGGAAACCCAGCTCTACCCCATCAACCTCCTCATATTGTATATTTATGAGCGGAAACCACCTGCTCCCATTAAAACAAGTAATTTAATGTTTTGTGTAAACAGAACAAGGAACACTGTTTTTCCTTTGTACTGCACTTTAGATGCAAGTGAGCAACTGAAAGCCAAACCACAACAGATGAACAGTCCCATCCCTTTGCAGGACACAAAAATAGAGCTGCACCCTGACATCAAATAGTAACACAATATATTTGAAATTCAAATTCACTGTTATCTAATTTCCTCTGTAATTCAAAGTAACCAATTGTAAAACTTATACACTGATGGATAGCACGAGATACTTTGACATGGAAGATGAATTCAATTTTATTCTGTTAGTGTTCCTAACAGGCTTTCAGTGCCCATTTAGCTGTATCTGTTATTACTCTTGTTAGTGAAGTCTTGAACAATCTGTGTTTGCAGTTGTCTGTGATGTAGCTCATGGGGGTGCAGTTTTGTCTTCCACATGAAGCCAGAGCTTCCCCTATGCAATCTTTTTTCCCCCTTGTTCTTCCGTAAACACAGCGTCATCTCAAGAAATATATTTATTAAAGCTAACAGGCTCAGTAACTTCTGCAGCACAAACACAAGCATGTAGTCCACCATTGTTGTTGTTGTTGTTGTTGCTGTTACGTGATATAGCGGTGTCTGACTAGGGTCAAGACATGGGGTAATGACATGATATGTACACATGAAAACTCAAATGTGTAACTTTCAGATTTATCCACTCTGGCACCCAGTTTAAAAAAAATAGCGGTTTCAGGTTCCCAAAACGCTGGATCCATCTGGACGAATCGTCGATATCATACAAAAGTTATGTGCATACAGCTAAACGCGTCTCTGTGCATACAGGGCCTTAGATATGAAAGGCACTGTGTGCTTGTGCCATCACAGATCAAACAGAGGTCACTGCAACATTTGTATGTCCCAAGCTCAGTCTTAAGATAACCTCTGCAATAAACCCAACACATACAATTTGTTTTTCCAGTATAAACTTGCCACGAGTCCCCCTTTTTTTTTTTTATTTACCTTAATTTTTGTAGTTATTTTTTAAATGATCTTTCCAGTCGGTTGAATTTAAACTTTAAGTCTCTCAGAAAAATAAATAAATAAATAAACATTTCTATTTTATTTCAAAATTTTCTAAATGTACGTACATTTATAGATTTATTTTTATCATCAGAAAGATGCTATTTCATGCATGTTGAGTTATTTACACTGTTAAAGAGTTGGATTCTCATGCTAAAATGCTTTACATTTTCAGTTATCAGTACTCTAGTAAAAAAAATATATATATATAATGTTCAACCTGAAACTGGTTTTAAAAAGAGCATTGTGCTGAAAACAAAAGGGCGCTCATATCCTACCAAGCAGCAACCTTCCACTCTCTCGTGTGAAGCCACCACGGAAGTGACTTAAACTGTAATTCGTCAACTGGCCGCTGGAGTGGTTGTGTATGGGGGTTATTATGTTAGTATCACCATATTAAAATGCGCAACTTTACAGCAGAAAAAAACATGTTTACAGCCTGGTTCAAAAAATTATTTTGCTAATATATATAGCTAATTTTGCCCTTCATGACAACTGTGAGGGGGGTGATTTTTTTTATTTTTTTATATATAACTCATCCATTTACATTATATTAAACCTTAAAGTTCTGCATAATTAAGGGCATGGCCACTTGAGTGACAGGTGGATTGCCGCTGCTGTCACCGCTGTCGAGCTAGGTGGGCATGGTTTTAGCAACCAGCTCCCACCTCTTTGCCCATTTTCGATTATCTGGGAGTGACGTGTGGTGTCGCGCTGCCAAGATTGTGATGGTCAGCTCCACCAACTTTGAGCTTCAAAAACGCTCTTTAGAAATCTACAGGTGACGTCATGGACACTACATCCATGTTTTTATTCAGTCTATGTATCCTACATACCAGCACCTGATCAGGGTGAAGTTTGGGGGATTTTGTCCACAAACTGATGAGCACAATTTTTTTTTCTTTTTTTACATAATTATTATTATTATTATACACAGTATTTTAACTTAGGTGCTGCAAGCCATGCTCATTTTCTCTTGTCAGCATTTGACATAGAATGCAAGATATTTAGGAATCACAATATTATAATATAAATCATTACAGTAACAACATAATATTAGAACAATTATAACATAAATATAAACCATTATATTATAAGATTAACTTAAGTGGTGGTTAAGGGAATTTAAGTGACGCATGCACTCTCTTCTAAATAGGTGGCCTGCACTTTTTTCTTGTGTATGTGTGTGTACTTGTTTATGCTACATTGTGGGGACAAAAGTCCCCACAAGGATAGTAAAACCTGAATTTTTGACATTGTGGGGACCAGCCTGCCATCCCCACGAGGGGGAAAAAAATTATTATAAAAAATAGCAAATGATGTTTATCTGAAAGTGTAACAATGCAAACAGGTTTTCTGTAAGGGGTAGGTTTAGGGTTAGGGTTGGGTTTGGGGGATAGGAAATATCATTTGGTCAGTATGAAAGTAATAGAAGTCTATGGAAAGTCCCCACAATTCACAGAAACAAACGTGTGTGTGTGTGTGTGTGTGTGTGTGTGTGTGTGTTGTCTACTATTTTTGTAATCTTGTTTATACCATTTTGCAAGAAATCATATCCTATTTTTATGTTTATAGATACATTTATGTAGAATAAATGTAAATGGTTTGTTATATAGTGATTTTTTTTTTCTCAGCAAGGACATTTTAAATTGATCCAAACTGATTTCTCAGCTTTGCCCTCACAGAAATAAATTACATTTTAAAATTACA
Organism: Cyprinus carpio; assembly: GCF_018340385.1. Lineage (NCBI taxonomy): Eukaryota > Metazoa > Chordata > Actinopteri > Cypriniformes > Cyprinidae > Cyprinus > Cyprinus carpio. Next base: position 15,860,696 of record NC_056621.1, on the reverse strand, counting down.
GTTAATTTAAAATGTAATATTTCACAATTTTATTATTTTTATTTTGTTTTGCAATGCTTACTTGTATATGTAAAATGTACAGTAAATCAATTATTAAAAAGTTACTTTTGTTAAAACAAAATTTCCTTTAATACAGAAAATAAACCGATACCAAGTCAAGTGATTAGAAGATTTGATGGTCATGAGTCATGCTCACTTTATGGTCTTTTAAAGACTTTATTGTCACAAGGATTTTATTGTTGCCATTTTTTGCAAAGTGATGTTAAGTCTTGCTGTGATCCTGCACAATGTGCATTTAAACATTCTTGATTTGTTTATTGTGCTGCTGACCTTTGCTCATAAAGTTTTAAATTGTATTGTTTGTTATAAAGAAGAACATTTGTGTCCAAGTCTCAGTGAATTTAATGTTACGTAATAATGCCTCATAATAAAGTACATTTATAGTATAGCAAATATTATTATACTGGATAGCATATCCTGCAATTATTTTGAGAGTAATAATTTCTAAATAAATGTAATCAGTGACAATATTAACTTAAAACTTATAATGACTATGAAATATTTAAAATGTATGCAATCATTGAAAGTGTTGAAAGCATATCAAATACAATCATGTGTTGCAGTATTGCAGATTTAATTGCTTCTGAACTTGCCTGGATACAGTATTCTGGAAATAATTTGGCAGCATAATAGTTAATGGATAATGGATTTTAAAACCTTTTATCTGATGGTAAACAGTGTCTAAAAAATCTCCAGAGAATTCTGAAAAATCTGAAAAAGTATGGAATATTCAATGTAAAATGTGTAAGTACTTGGAACCCTAACGTACAGAGCTGCTCTGAAGTGTACACATAGTTTTTTACTAAATTATTAATTTTAGTTTTTAGTTTGGATTGTCCTATTACTTTTTTGACCAACTTAGAATACGTAAATGTTTATATTATATTTTCAATTACATTTACATTATTAAAAAGAATTTAAAAAAAGATTCAAAAGGATTATTACAATATATATTAAATTATACAAATATATATTGTACCTCTAATTAAAAACATCATAAAATAATGTCAGATTTTTTAACTGTTAGTAATGATCGACCAAAAATAGCTTTGTACCTTACATAAGCCTCCATACATTTCATTGCTACATCGTCTACTTCTGGGTCAAACTTGTTTGCCAAAAGATGGTGTTGCTGCACAATCCATTTCAAGTCCCCAGCTCCATAGACACACACTGCCCGTCTGTGCATCGCAGTGCATGGTGGATACGGAGCCCCATTCTTCAGTTCTCCTCCGTGGTAGTAGCTCCACTTCACCAGACGAGCAATTGAATTCATGTCCGAGTGTTCATACTTGATGTTTGAAGGATTAGATCCTGGTACTGAAGGCATCCGCTGTAATGTAGCCCACATGTGCTCATCTGGACTGTGCGTGTCTTTCTCCCATTCCATGAAATCTTGAATCTCCTTGCTTTTGAAGATATGCTCCACAAACTCTCTTGAAACCACAAAGTAAGCATTTCCAGAGAACATGAGGGTCTCTATTGGTGGAGGTGACTTTTTAACATCTGTCCGAGTCACAACATTCGTAACATTTTGATGATATTGCCATCGACCTTTTTTGGCCTCTATGGTCTCAGACTCCAAACTGTTCTTTCCATTCAGGAGTTTTAGAGACTGAACCATCTCTGCATTGGTTTTAATGGGGAAATCAGTGCCACATGTGTTGAGCAGATACTTCCACTGGACAGGTGACTTTACCAGGTCCTGCATGCAGTTGATGTCCGCTTGAACTCGAGACTAAGAGGCTTAGATCACATGCTCCAGTTTGCTGGCCACAAACACATTGGTCAGGCAGAATGTAATGGCCCTTACTGCTTCTTTAAAGATCTCAGGAGACTTCTGGTCCATGTGAACACAGTACACATTGTGTGGATTGTAAATGGCTCTAAGAAGCCTTTCAAACATCTTGATCTTCTCATGTATCACCATGGAGTAAGCAATGGGGAAATCTTTCTCCTCTTTACTGAGAGAAACCGTCAGAAATCTTCTGTCTCTGATGTAGGATGGACAATGCTTGGTTGCGTTGAAGTAGAATGACTCTGATAGCAAAGTTTTTCTTTTTTTCGAGGCCAGGAGCTTCCTGAAAACATCCTTGTCCAGTCCTTCCATGTCTCCTTCAATAATAACAGAACAAGTCTGTAATTCTTCAACATCCTGCTTTAGTAAGTGACTCAAGACCAGCTCTTTCTTAAGAGGAGAGTTTGTCTCTTGTCCTGGATAATTTAGCAAGAAGAGGGACACTGATAGAATGAAGATAATTTTCGGAATCCTCTGATATTTAAACCTCTTTTTCAGGTCTTTAAGATTATAACTTTCCAGAAATAACTGCCAGGAGATTAAACCTGTGCCAGTGAGGTATAAAACATTCTCTCATGTGGCAAGATAGTAAATCTTATACAGAGGGGGAGGGCCTTCCTCTGAAAAAGCGATTAATAATTATTGCACAATGGTGTTGATATAACTTACCTGGAGGGTGCGATTATCCAATATTACAGTAAATAAGCAATATATATATATATTTTAAAAATGCAGTTTTTGGGATCCAAAGTTGTTCTTAAAAACAAAAAAAATTGCAAAACAATAAAGTATTATATAAAAAGGTATTACCTATCACATTTTAAAAATGTTGGTTGCTTTTCTGGTTATCAGATCTGTAGTCTGACATGAGTTTAAATTTACATTTATTCATTTAGCAGATGCTTTTATCCAAAGCAACAATTGGGGAATACATCAAGCAATTCATCTTAAACAGGCAAATAGACACAGGAAGTGCTCATCATACCAAGTTTCAAGCATAGTTCAAATAAGTACAAGCTAGACAGAGAAAGATGAAAGAGAAACATATATATATATATTATATTCTTTAACTCCAATGGGTTTTTATAGCCTATTACAATTCTAGCTTATCTAGTGATCCTGTAATCTACTGACAATTCTGCACAAAAAATTTTCTCTTTTTATGGGTATAGTCAAGCAGTCGAAAACAATGGTTTAGCATTGCAGAAGCTGTATGGGAGGTGCTAAAGAGAAATGGCTAAACATGGTTCTGGTGCTAGCGAGTCATGTCATGTTTACATTTTGCTGCCTCTTATCAAAAAGCAATATAAAATTTTTATTTAATGCTGACTTTAAGTAACTCCACAAACAGCATTACCGCTTAAAGAAATGTTTGACTTATTTGATTACTTGCAAACAGATGTTACTTTCAGAATCAACAGCAGTGTAATTCTGGTAAAGTCATTGGTTTATTGAAAACAATTTTCATTGAAATAATTATTTTATTTAGTGTACCTAAGTTGGGCAGTTGGCCCTTGACTTTTTATGTTAGTTTTTCTTTGTCTATTGTAACAGTGTGTGGAAAACATATTTGCTGTGGTAAAAGAAGCCACAATAAATTAGATCAGGTGATATCAGTTACTTATTATGGTAGAAGTGGGTGAAAGTCACACATGTTCAAGTCTTAAGCAAGTCTCAACTTACAGTGCAAACAAATCAAGCAAATCAAGCAAGTCAAGTCGAGTCCTGCTAAGGATCATGTCAAGTCAAGTCACAGTATCAAACAGGAACAAATATATTTTTGCCACATTACCTTATTCATTTTTCCTCAGAAATTAACTTTCTTAATTATACATTTTAAATATATATTTTTTAAATATAACATTTTGAATATAGGCAAAATACTACTTTGTATACCGATAAGTCTTTAATTGAGAAAATATTGATAAAAATACAAGTTAAGAGTTTGACCATCCTAGGAGACACAGATACTATTTAACAGATGTTTGAAAATGATTTTGCACTAAATATCTCCAGCGAAGACTGGGATTCAGTCTGGGAGCATGCTAAATAATTTCAGTGTAACAAAACATGCTATTCAATTTAAAATAATACGCTCACTACAAATCACCCCTTATGTCAGAAATAAAATGGACCCATACTTTTCATCGGATATAGACACCCTATTTGGACTATTTATTTCACTTTGCATGATTGCCTACATTGTTCTTGAAAACTATTGTCATGGCTCAAAACAAGAAGCCTATTGCTGTTAATGTTTATGTACTGTATCTTCCCCTGTGACATCGATTTCTTTGATTTTATCTTAATAAGAACTAAATTGACAGCTGTGCATTTATGGTCTGCCTAAGCTTTTTGTTTTGTTTCATTTTTGTTTTCTGTTTGTTCTGTTGGAATTTAAAATATGAATTAAAAAATGGAATATAGAAATATGAAATGAAATGATATGCCTACTCTATGACATTAATGCCACCAGTAAGTGATAGCAAATCACTGCTTTATCACAGAAGCGTTCATAGAACTGATTCATTCAAAACAGTTGATTTGTTCATGAACAAGCAAGATTGGGCCACTGAATCACTCAAGCAATTTGTTCAAATCCCTGGATTCGTGTTCCTTAGAGACGCACAAAACCCTTTAGCTGTGGGCTGAACGGAACTGTTGGTAGCCTTGCAGAAAATATTACTAAATATCTTTTGGTTTAAATAAAAAAAAACAAATACTAGGGCCATTTTGACAACATATCTTGGATTTTGGGTGCTGTATCCAAGCATGTTAACAGAAAGTTGAGTGGAAGGAAAAAGTGTGGAAGAAAAAGATGCACAACCAACCGAGAGAACCGCAGCCTTATGAGGATTTTCAAGCAAAATCAATTCAAGAATTTGAGTGAACTTCACAAGGAATGGACTGAGGCTGGGGTCAAGGCATCAAGAGCCACCACACACAGATGTGTCAAGGAATTTGGCTACAGTTGTCGCTCCTGAACCACAGACAAAGTCAGAGGCATCTTACCTGGGCTAAGGAGAAGAAGAACTGGACTGTTGCCCAGTGGTCCAAAGTCCTCTTTTCAGATGAGAGCAAGTTTTGTATTTTATTTGGAAACCAAGGTCCTAGAGACTGAAGGAAGGGTGAAGAAGCTCATAGCCCAAGTTGCTTGAAGTCCAGTGTTAAGTTTCCACAGTCTGTGATGATTTGGGGTGCAATGTCATCTGCTGGTGTTGGTCCATTGTGTTTTTTGAAAACCAAAGTCACTGCACCCGTTTACCAAGAAATTTTGGAGCACTTCATGCTTCCTTCTGCTGACCAGCTTTTTGAAGATGCTGATTTCATTTTCTAGCAGGATTTGGCACCTGCCCACACTGCCAAAATCACCAAAAGTTGGTTAAATGACCATGGTGTTGGTGTGCTTGACTGGCCAGCAAACTCACCAGACCTGAACCCCATAGAGACATTCTAATTTATTGAGATGCTCCTGTATTTATTTACTGTGATACAGTTCGTGTTAGGGGAGAAGGAAGAAGTCGGAGTCGGCGTGACTGAGGCTCAAGGCAATTTATTCAGCACAACAAAATAATAAACATAAGCGTGATCACACGCATCAGATAACATAAACCCTGAGTATGTTGGTTTCTAACTTCATCCAACCAGCAACGCGTCAACAATGAGTCAGCCACGTATGGAAGGCAGACGGGGCCATAAGTCTTTAAACGGAACGTGTGAAATTTGACCGTGTCAACACGCACAATTTGCCCGTGTTAACACGGCAATTTTAAACGCGTTTCTTTTGTATGTGTAGACACACACATTTTAGCCGTGTTAAGGCGTCAGTTTTTGCCACGTTTATTTGGTACGTGTAAAGACACACAGTTTGACTGCAATGGTGTTTCTCAACACACACATTCTGGCTGAGTTCAAACATGTCATATTTTTAAAGCAGATTTCTTTTCACATAAATGGAAGCGTAGCGTAAGTTCTACTAGGAAGACTAAATGTCACGTCACATTACAATTAAGGTCTAGCCAATCAGCTTTCAACACGATGGATATAAAAGCGCACTACTCACATCCTATTTGTGTTTGCAGATACCGCCGCTGTCATTTTTGCGCAAACTGTCGTTTAGGCTATTGCCTGATTTTCACTGGGTTACTTGCAGTTAAGTTCGTTTCCTGCAAGCTATTGCGAGTTTGACATTCCTCTCAAGATGCACATTAGATAGTTGGCTTTGCTCTGGTGTCGTGAATGTTTTTGGTCGTTAGTAGTCTTGGATGATACACAGGCTTCGGAGTTTTCTCGGCAGAGGAAGTGAAACGTTGGCTGAGTTCCGAGTGCTTTCCAGTGTTGCCAGGTTTTTTCAAAACCACCAATTGCTACTCAAAACTATCCCAATCGCGTTTCGAGAAGGGTTCCCTGACGAAAAAAAATAAAATAAAAAAAATTCACATTCCAGGCGCTAAATATCACATTATTGGGGTCGCTTCAACTCGCGGACATGTAAAGCAACCCGCAGCAACAGTGTTACAATATCCCAATTCCTCAGAAAAATCGAGGACATGGCAACGCCTGTGCTTTCCGAGCTGTCGTGTCGGCGCTGCTTGTGTCTCTATCAACAAAATATTTCATCTGTACGCTCACGTGAACCTGCACGCATGAAATCTCTCTGGGCCTGCTGACGGTCTCTTTCGGCATCTCGCTTTCATCAGCCTACACCTTATAAGTATAATTTTTGTTTTATGCGCTTGGGCATACATTTTATTCTCTGCAAGGTTATTTGCTCAAACGTTTAAGATAAAGCGTTTGGTGTTGCGTGATGGTTTATCTAGCAAACTAGCATGATCAAGATGTTAATCAAACTAATACATTCAATGTTTGGAACAACTCTTTCGTAATAAGAAATTTTAAGGCTTGTTATTAAAGGCTTGCAATCTTTATAGCCTACTGATAAAGATCGTTGCTCGCATTATTCCTTCTGAAAAATGGGCTATGTTTTGCACACCTTTAAGTATTTTTTGTCTTAATCATATGCTTTTGTTTTTGTTGATTCAGTCATTGTTTCATCTGCATCTATCTACAATAATTCTGAATGCCTCGTATAGGAATGGGGGTCACTCGTCGGGTTCCCATGGTTATATGGAGTCATCAAGCTTCGTGGGAATTCCATGGCTGCAGATGCAGAGAACTTTGGCTCTCACCTCATCTTTACACAGGTCACTCTTTGGACTGGCGCTATTATGAAGCAGGCTCTATCAAGCTGATGTATATGGTCATCTTTCATTTGAGTTCTAGGTTAGAGTAGGCTCATCTTTAAAGTCCACGTGAACTGGAGGTCGCTGCTGACTTTATTTTAGTGTGGTGACGTATTTCCAGCTGAAACAGAATATTGAATAGAGGGCATGGTTTTTGTTTGCACTTCTAGTCTGTTTTTCACTTATCGCAAACTAATGGCTGGAGGGGTGTGTTTAAGGATATTCTGCCCATGCCGTCAAACTGACGTCATTAGAAAAGGAATGCCATTCCACAGCGGAAGTAAATGTTCAGATTTTGATTAAGGATTACAAAGAAGATTATTTCTTTTTCTTTTTCAGCGGATTAACTTGCACAGATAATTTACATCAATACTAGCCATGTGTGTTGGTAAAGTCAATTTTGATTTCACGCAGACTTTAAGTTATAATCGAGGCTTGTTTGGTCTTACCCGGCTGTTGCTGCCTTCACCTTACACAGACTGCTGAGGCACTTTGCATAACTCTGCTATGATGGTCATCAGGGATGGTGTCCATTACAGTTTATGAAGTTTGGCCTATTGTGGCCTTCACATGTCACAACGACTTTGCTTAAATTGAGTATCTCTTTTTATGGTCATGCTGATCTGGCTCATTTTCTATTTTTTTTTTTTTTTTGGTGGGGGGGGGATAGGTTGCTCTGCAGTTTCTGGCAGTTAGATGGAGTTTTATCAAGAGTGCTCAGGAGTCTAACCTAAAGAATTGTATCTGTGTATATGCTCTTATGTCTGCTAGAACCCTAATTCTACCTCTTATCAATTAACCTAATCACCTTTCTTACTCAATGAGGTGGTTTAGAATTCCTGTAATTTGCCATCAGGCTGCTATATACATGATCCTCCTCATCGGATATCCGTCAAGATCAGGCTTTATTTCACGTAATGCTCAAGGTACAGTATAATACTCTTAGCAAACTACTGGCGGTGACTACTTCTCACATGCTCCCCATGTCCAGTTTATCATGGTTTTTCACACACAATGGTCTATCGTTGTCATCTACACACAAGGCTTTCACATCACATAGCTTAAAGAAAAGTACATTGCCTATCAACGTAATGTAATGTGTGTGTTTAAGGTAAATTAAGCAAATACTGGTGGTGGTGGTGTTACACCTATTCATTACATTTACTCTTCTACCGCCTCTCGCAGGCTTCCGTCATGGCCTTAGCAGCTATACTCTCTACGGCCTCTTGTAGCGTTCTTTCACGGCCTATCGGGGCCTTTGTCTCTGCGGCTGGTTCAGCTCAATGTAGTCACGTTTAGAAGCTGCGGTCTGTCACCGCTTCTATACACTGGTCACTAATGCTGCTGAACTCGGAGTACAAACATCAGATATGAAGCTACTGGGAAGATGGTCATCCTCCGCATTTGAATTCCACATTAGACCTGAAATACTAAACATTTTAAGGTATATCAAGCTGTCCTCAAGGTAATCTATATGCAAATAATGGTGGTGGTACAATTCCTCTTCATATTACTCCCAACAACCTCTGATTACTGTGGCTTAACTTGTCCTTTCTTTTTGTGGCCCATCTTTCGTGGCCTTCCCTTCTGATACCCATCTCATGGTGTTCCCACCGTGGTCTAATTACATGGCCTTCCTCTCTGTGCATACTGCATTTCACTTCATTCTACGGCCTCTTGGCTTTCTCACTATGGTCAATTTGGACATCCTCCTCTGCGGCCTAGCTAGGCCTTTTCTCTGCGGCCTTCTTGGCTTTCTTTTGTGGCCCGCCGGGGCCGTTCCCACTGTGGCCCGCCGGGGCCATTAACCACTGTGGCCCGCTGGGGCCGTTAACCACTGTGGCCCGCCGGGGCCTGCCTCACTGTCCGGCCTATCGTGGCCTGCCTCACTGTCCGGCCTATCGTGGCCTGCCTCACTGTCCGGCCTATCGTGGCCTGCCTCACTGTCCGGCCTATCGTGGCCTGCCTCACTGTCCGGCCTATCGTGGCCTGCCTCTCTCTCTCTCACTGTCCGGCCTATCGTGGCCTGCCTCTCTCTCTCACTGTCCCGGCCTATTGTGGCCTGCCTCACTGTCCGGCCTATCGTGGCCTGCCTCTCTCTCTCACTGTCCGGCCTATTGTGGCCTGCCTCTCTCTCTCACTGTCCGGCCTATCGTGGCCTGCCTCACTGTCCGGCCTATCGTGGCCTGCCTCTCTCTCTCACTGTCCGGCCTATCGTGGCCTGCCTCTCTCTCTCACTGTCCGGCCTATTGTGGCCTGCCTCACTGTCCGGCCTATCGTGGCCTGCCTCTCTCTCTCACTGTCCGGCCTATTGTGGCCTGCCTCTCTCTCTCACTGTCCGGCCTATTGTGGCCTGCCTCACTGTCCGGCCTATCGTGGCCTGCCTCTCTCTCTCACTGTCCGGGCCTATCGTGGCCTGCCTCTCTCTCTCACTGTCCGGCCTATCGTGGCCTCTCTCAAAGGCTCTGTGGTCTATCTTCATTGCCATATAAGCTAATACTTTAGCTATAATCTGATGTTGTATTCTTATGTCTGGCTAATTATCTCAATTTATCTCTTTCGTTCATGTTCCAGGATCCTCTAAGAAATACTTCATCTGGTGCGTATTACACTATTCTTCTTTCTTTTGGGGTAGGCTCCGCCCTGCCTTCGTTTTCGGCAGGATTAGCTGGTATCTACAAACTTCAGATCCACGCTACGGATGGGGCCTACGCCAAAATAATTATATTTTTTGTTGTTGTAAATAAATACTTCAGCCTTATCTCTACCTCCTGAGTCTTTCTGGTAGAAATGGAAGCGTAGCGTAAGTTCTACTAGGAAGACTAAATGTCACGTCACATTACAATTAAGGTCTAGCCAATCGGCTTTCAACACGATGGATATAAAAGCGCACTACTCACATCCTATTTGTGTTTGCAGATACCGCCGCTGTCATTTCCCTCCATCCTCCCCACCACCACCAGGTTGGCCGTGTCCATGCGGGGGGTAGGCTCCGCCCTGCCTTCGTCTTCGGCAGGATTAGCTGGTATCTACAAACTTCAGATCCACGCTACGGATGGGGCCTACGCCAAAATAATTATATTTTTTGTTGTTGTAAATAAATACTTCAGTCTTATCTCTACCTCCTGAGTCTTTCTGGTAGAAATAGTAGTTCTGTCATGACAACTCTTGAAGGGATTGGCATAGTACTGTACATGACAATGTTAAAGGGGTCCTATTATGCTTTTTCACTTTTTCAACTTTAGTTAGTTTGTAATGTTGCTGTTTGAGCATAAAAAAGATCTGCAAAGTAACAAAGCTCAAAGTCCAATTCCAAAGGAGATATTTTATTTAACAGAAATCACTTTTCAAATCCTACAACAAACGACTTGTTTGGACTAAAACGCATATTTTCCGGGATTTGTGATATCACAAATATTGACGAATGGGATGAGACCTGGTTGAGCTGCCCCAGAGAAGGCAACGAGTGTTATCACTATGTTGGAGACATGCTAGCATTCCCAAGGGAACCAACCCTCGGGGGACCATCGTTCCTCTTGCACTCCGCAACCAGTTGAGCTGCCAATGGAGTGCTGGGCCCTCTACAAGGAGCTGCCAGCAGTATCCTTTGGCGCTTCTCTTGATGACTGGATGTTGATCACTGCATCGGAGAGTGAGCCAGAGCTTTCTGGATAGGAAGATTCGGCTGCGCTGCTGTCCTTTGGGACTGTAGCAATGCCAGAATCAGATCTGGAAATAAGAGCTATGCTTTTCCAGGCTGCCGTGGGGGTAGGGCTCGAGTGGAGACTTCCACCATGTCCCGAGCCCCCAAGGTTGGATGATTGGTTCTTCAATGTGGTCCGCGCTTCACTCCTCCTCCCTCACCACTCTCGATGGTGGAGCAGCTAGGGGGTATACGGGAGTCCCCCCGGTGGAGCGGTTGGTTACGATGCAGTTGTGTCCTAATACTGCCTCCACCCAGCAGGGCCAGTACTTGTCTGGCCTGTCCGGCGATGCTTATGTGGCCTGTTGAGAAGCTTCCTCTGCCTTACACGCTACGGCGTTAATGCAGGTTCTTCAGGCTAAAGCACTGAGGTACCTGCATGAGGGTGCTCACTATCCAGAAGTTCTGAAAGAGCTCCGAACCGCAACTGAACTTGCACTCCGAGCAACAAAGGTCACAGCGAGTTCTCTGGGTCGTGTGATGTCCACACTTATGGTCCTGGAGCATCACCTCTGGTTGTGTCTGGTCGACATTAGGGACGCTGAAAAAGTTCAGTTCCTCAAGGTCCCGTTGTCCCAGACCGGCCTATTTGGTGACGCAGTCGAGAACATGGCCCAGCAGTTCTCGGCTGCACAGGAGCAGACTGAGGCGGTCTGACCTTCTGCCTGGCGGGCAGCTGTTGCCTCCACCTGTCCGTCGGCTGCAGCGACCCATCCCAAACCGTGGAACCAGGTAAGTGTTGCACTGCACACTCAGACTCCTCTTCAGGTCCCTGCGTTCCACCTCGCTGCCCCACCGCAGGTTCGTCGGGGGTCCTGCTGGTCCAATTTGTGTAGTGTCAGGGTATCTGGCTACCCATACCGTCTCGCTGGTTCCTGCAGACCATCAGACTTGGCTATGCGATTCAGTTTGCCTAGCGTCCCCCCAAGTTCAGCGGCATCCGCTGCACATCAGTGAGGGCAGCTGATGCTCCTGTCTTGTGTGCATAGATCGCAGTCCTACTGGCGAAGGATGCAATAGAGCCGATCCCTCCAGCCAATATGGAGATGGGGTTTTACAGCCCCTACTTCGTTGTGCCCAAGAAAGGCGGTGGGTTACGACCGATCTTGGACCTGCATGTCTTGAACCGGGCCCTCCACTGGTTACCAACTTATTGACACAGGAACGCATCTTCGGGTGCATCCATCCCTGAGATAGGTTTGCAGCGATTGACCCCAAAGGACGCGTACTTTCATGTGTCGATCCTTCTGCATCACTGACCATTGCTGTGGATCGCATATGAAGGACGAGCATATCAGTACCAGCTCCTGCTCTCTGGGCTGTCCCTGTCACCCCATTTCTTCATGTAAGTTATGGAGGCAGCCCTGGTTCCTCTGAGAGAACAGGGCGTCCACATTTACAACTACCTCAACGACTGGCTCGCACTAGCTCAGTCTCACGATCAGTTGTGTGCACACAGGGACTTGGTGCTCTTGCACCTCAGATGGTTGGGCCTTCGGGTCAACTGGGAAAAGAGCAAACTCTCCTTGGAGAGGATATCTTTTCTCGGTATGGAGTTGGATTTGGTCGAGCATGCCTCATGCAAGGAAGTGCTCAGTTGGTGTTGAACTGCCTGAATATGTTCAAGGGCAGGATTGCGGTCCCACTGAAACAGTTTCAGAGGCTCCTGGGGCATATTAGATTAGATTAGATTCAACTTTATTGTCATTGCACATGTAAGGTACAAGGCAACGAAATGCAGTTAGCATCTAACCAGAAATGCAATAAGCAGTATGTACAGGATATACAGTGTCTACAATATGTTACAAATGTAAAATAAATATACAGATAAGGCAGTACTATGGACATAATTTACAGTTTTTTTAAATACTATCAGCATGATATACAGATATGTGTACTATGAACATACTATACAGATGGATTATGTAATAAGTGTATGTACACTATAAGCAGAAACTATAAATATATGAACATTTACACTAGTGCAATGGACAGTAAAAAAGTGCATAGAAAAATATTCCAGTGTGCAAACTGATTATTCAGTATTCTGTATGAATGAATAGATAGTAGTGCAAGTAATAACAAGTGTAACTGTTTTTTGTTGTTGTTGTAAACCAGATGTAGTGATGAGAAGGGGTGAGAAGTGTTTAGTGGTGTGTGTGTGTAGGGGGGTGGGGGGTCAGTGGGCAGAATTCAGTAAGGAGACAGCTGTAGGGAAAAAGCAGTTCCTGAGTCTGCTGGTCCTTGTCCGGAGGCTCCTGAAGCGCCTCCCAGAGGGCAGGAGGTTAAACAGTCTATGGTCAGGGTGAAAGGAGTCCTTAAAGGGATAGTTCACCCAAAAATGAAAATTATGTCATTAATGACTCACCCTCATGTCGTTCCAAACCCGTAAGACCTCCGTTCATCTTCGGAACACAGTATAAGATATTTTAGATTTAGTCCGAGAGCTTTCTGTTCCTCCATTGAGAGGTCCGACAGAAACGGTTCTTGACTCAAGAACGAGTCAATGTTTCGTTCGTTATCTGGCTCGGTCAGCAGTTCAGTCAGTGTACTGTTTGAGTAAATGAATTACTCTGGGATATTGGTTTATTTGAACTCAGAGGGAGTGTCAGCCACGTTAAAAAAGTTAAAAGCTTAAGTCATTTGTGGATTAATGCTTATTGTTGACGCGAACCGTTTCAAACGATTCAGTTCGATTTGGTGAACTGGTTCAAGAAGATCCGGTTACATCGAGTGATTCGTTCACGAACCGGATATCACTAAACTGCAGTGTTGTGAACGCGCTTATAACAGACCCGGGGAGAGAAGTCAATGCTGAATAAAGTCGTAGTTTTTTGATATTTTTGGACCAAAATGTATTTTTCGATGCTTCAAAAAATTCTAACGGACCCTCTGATGTCACATGGACTACTTTGAATATGTTTTTATTGCCTTTCTGGACGTGGACAGTATACCGTACATACATTCTCAATGGAGGAACAGAAAGCTCTCGGACTAAATCTAAAATATCTTATACTGTGTTCCGAAGATGAACGGAGGTCTCACGGGTTTGGAACGACATGAGGATGATTCATTAATGACATAATTTTCATTTTTGGGTGAACTATCCCTTTAAGAATGCTGCGAGCTAGACGTAGACAGTGTTTTCTCTGGATGTCCTCAATAGCAGGAAGTGTTGTCTCTGTGATGCATTGGGCGTTTTTTTTTCCATGGTCACGCTGCTGGGACTGCTTCATATGAGACCACTTTAACACTGGCTCCATGGCCGAATCCTGAGGTGGGCGTGGCTACATTGCACTCACCAGGTCTGAGTCACACCGGCCTGCTGCCAAACCTTCACCCCGTGGTCAGACATTGTGTTTCTCCAGGCAGGAGTGTTCCTGGAACAGGTCTCCAGGCATCCTGTGGTTCACACAGATCCCTCTAACACCAGCTGGGGGGCCATGTTTGACCGGCTTGCAGTGTCAGGGGTTTGGACGGGCCCCCAACTGCACTGGCACATCAATTGCCTAGAGTTGCTGGCAGTGTGCCTTGCCTTGTTGTGTCTCAAAGGGTGCTTATAAGGCAAGCATGTAATGGTCTGCACAGACAACACTGCAACCGTTGTGTACATCAACCTATAAGGTGTTCTACGCTCCCGTCGCATCTCGTCGGCCACCTCCTCCTCTGGAGTCAGAAGCATCTGAGGTCGCTTCGTGCCATTCACATTCCTGGTCTGCACAACCAGGCAGCCGGCGAGCTGTCATGAGCTGCGCTCCCAGGAGAATGGAGACTCCATCCCCAGACGGTCCAGCTGATTTGAAGTAATTTCAGAGCTGCTCAGGTAGACCTGATTGCCACTCCAGAAACCTCTCACTGCCAGTTGTTCTACACTCTGAACACTCGGCACGGATGCACTGGCACACAGCTGGCCGCAGGGCCTTCACAAGTATTCATTTCCCCCAGTGATTCGTCTTGCACAGACACTGCAAGATCAGGGAGGATGAGGAGCAGGTCCTGTTCGTGCTGCCTTACTGGCCCACTCGGACTTGGTTCCCGGAATTGATGCTCCTCGTAAACAGCCCCTCCTTGGCAGATTCCTTCTGAGGAAGAATCTACTGACTCAGAGACGGGGCACCTTGTGGTGACGCAGAGGTTCTAGGTAACCTACCCCAAGAGGTAGTTGACACCATCACTTCGGCGAGAGCACCGTCTACGAGACACACTTACGCCTTGAAGTGGAACCTGTTCATCGAGTGGGATTCTTCTCACCGAGAAGACCCCCGTCCAGTCAGAGTCACGCTGTCCTTTCTGCAGCAGGGGTTGGAGCGAAGGCTGTCTTCCTTCATCCTTAAAGTCTATGTGGCTGCAATTGCTGCCAACCATGACCCTGTGGAAGGGAAGTCGGTGGGGAAGCATGACCTGATTATCAGGTTCCTTGAGGGGGCAAGAAGGCTAAATACTTCACGGCCCCCCTCTATACCTTCTTGGGACCTGTCTCTAGTGCTCAGAGCACTACAGCAGTGACCATTTGAGCCTTTGCAGACAGTCGAGCTGAAGTTTCTGTCAATGAAAACTGTGCTTCTGCTTGTATTGGCCTCCATCAAGAGGGTAGGGGCATGCATTTTTGGTCGACGATTCATGCCTAGAGTTCGGGCCTGAGGCCCCAGCCCGGCTATGTGCCCAAGGTTCCCACTACTCCCTTCAGGGATCAAGTGGTGAGCCTGCAAGCACTGCCCCCGGAGGAGGCAGATCCAGCCCTAGCTTTGCTTTGTCCCGTCCGGGCATTGAGATGCTACATAGACAGGACACGAGGCTTCAGGACCTCAGACCAGCTCATTGTCTGTCAAAGAGGCCAACAGGAGGGAATGCCATCCCTAAGCAGAGTATGGCCCACTGGATAGTGGATGCCATCACCCTGGCTTATCAGGCACAGGGTGTGCCCTGCCCGTTCAGGTTGCGAGCTCACTCGACTAGAAGTGTTGCATCCTCCTGTGTTCTCACCTCAAACGGGCATAAGCACTGAGAGGCCCCAGCTTCAGGTCGGCTTGCTAAAACCGCTTCCGAGAGTCCATATCGTGTACTCCTGTCGAGCTCCTCTGTCCCCTCGGTAGCCAGACGTGAGAATCCGTGAGAACCAGGACTGGGCTGGGTTCCATATGTAGTGACCCAAGTGGATCACATATGTGTAAAATCCACAGTACAGCTACAGAGCCTGTGTTTCACCTGCAAACTTCCTGCTATTTTCCAAGAGGGTTACAATCACCTCAAGTCTTCCATATGCTCCTAAATGGTTATTCATATGTGTAAGTGCTTCCGAAGTCTCCTTCGGGAAGAGTAGAGCTTCCGCAACGTGTCTGTCCCAAGTGGTAAGGGTACGTTTTCCCAGTGTTTTCCAGTCTTACTGAGTGGGTAGTACCATAGCAGCAGTAGCTAGTCTTCTTGTGGTAAGCCCTGGCCTACGCCAAAAAGTAGGGCGCAGGAGGGTTCCACGGGACACTGGAAGGGGCAGTACCTGTGGCCCTTTGGTAGGGATCCCAAATCGTCGGTTATCCAAAGTGACGTAGAGAGTGACCGACTGAAAGGGAACATCTCAGTTATGTATTGTAACCCTCGTTCCCTGTAGGAGGAAATGGAGACGTCACTTCATGTCACCACAGCTTCTGTAGCACCGCTGAGTGGCTGGGTCACCGGCTTAGCTCCTCAGCGAAAACCTAAATATGCGCTGCACCCTCTGCCTACTTATACTCATGCTGTGATCAGCGGCAGCTCGATGCAATAATCGCATGCCAATATGCATTGGCTCATTTAGTTTACAGTCTAAATGGATTGGTCTCTCTAAGCGAGATCCCAATTCGTTGGTCATCTGACGTGACATTTACGTTCCCTCCTTCAGGGAACGAGGGTTACAATACGTAACCGAGACGTTCTTGCATCTAGTTTTTTTTTTTTTATGTTTGAATGTATTACTATCAGCCATGATTATTCTACTCTATTCTATTATTCTACTGTTTCTATGCATATTCACTAATTGTTTACGAGAAGCATACATTTAAGAGGCTGACAATTAGCTGAACATTTACTTGTTTAATTATTGACACTTAGCTTACATTTTAAAATCTTTATTTGAATGTGGCAACATTTTTATTTTTAAACCTTTGTATATGGCAACATCATGCTCTACAATATTTCTATGAATAAATCTCTGACAGAGACTATCAGCCAATCACAATGGGCATAGTAAGCATGCTGACATCATCCATAGCAACGAGGTCAACCCCGCTCTTTCTTTTAGCTTAAGACTTCTCTCTATTCCTTAGTAAAAGTTTGTCTCAGCAGCTTTGTGAATAGGTTTTAAGAGACAAAAACTTTTACTGCTATTAGGGAGAACTCTTAGTGGTAAGATGAAATGTTTTGTGAATATGGGCCCAGATTTTGGCTGTTTTAAAATAAAAAGTGGAAAGTCAAATTTAGTTCTCATTGAGTTCTAATTTAATAGGGATGTAACTCACACTAGAGGCTTAGTACCTACTAACTACTTGGTTTCCAGTTTTGTTTTTCCAGGAATCCTTTGTCAAGCAGCTTCCTCAGAGATTTTATATATACTGTACCTCCTTGGTAACTCGGTCAACAGGCGTTATTTCATTGTTATATCTATAGCATGCCTTTTAGCACAATGAAATGTTATATAGTCCAGCAAACAGATCCAGATCTGTCTGTTTGCAATACAATTTTTATCAAAGAAGGCCCATGGCCCATAATGATAAGAATGAAGATATATTGGTACTACATGATTTAATCTCAAAAAGTATGAAAATGAAAGAGATGCACCTGTGCAGGATTTGCAGCTGGTGTCGCACTGTCTGCAGCTGTGCTTGCTCTCGTAAAAGTGCTGTGGACATTGATCTACACACTGTGGTGCCTCAAACTGACATAGACACATTCTAATAAAAGCCAAGAGGACAGCAGTCTACACACACGGCCTCCTGCTCCAACATGTATCCTGTTGAGAAAGCAAACAGAGGTGCGAAGAACCTATTAAATAGGCAAATGTCTTATTTATTCAGCAAGTTCTTTTTAAGAAGGAACTAATAAAAGGGAACATTGATAATCTGTTTATCAGGTGAGAGGGAAAGGAAAGCTAACCTGTTGGGTACTGGTAGCACATGTGATGCAATTCTGAGCCTTGGGACTGTAATGTCAGGCAGGATCTATCATAATGGCAAGTGTGACTTCCCTCTTTCGGAGTAAGAAAAAAAAAGACATAGTTATTGTGTCTAACTGCTATAAAATAAAAATGACACAAGCGGATAACAAAATATAAAATGAAAGATAATCCAAAATAAGAATTATTAATAATAGTATTTTTAATTTTACCTGATAAATATTCACATTATACATAACTTAAAAGTTTGTCTTTTTTTCTATATGTTATTAGACTTCTGAAGCAGTTACTGTATATAGGATTGCAGTGGATACTGATCACACAACAAAGGTTAATTAAATGATTTCCAAAATATAACATTGAAACCATAATAATTTAAAATCTGGTATGTTAAAATAAAATGTCAAAAACTTTCAATCAATATATTTAGTTAAATGTTAAATGAAGCCCACCAAAATTATTTCTAAACATTTCAGTGTAAAACATTTTGAAAATCAATGCTAAATTATAGGACAAAGTTTGGTTTGTTTTTCTCATGTTAAATGGCAGGAGTTCTTTCTCACCATCAACATATTGGCCTTCCAGGCAGCTGATCACCAGGCACTTCCTGTAAATTTGCGGGCTTCAGTCACTGCATCTGTTACAGTCTCTCACTCCAGGGCTGTGGCAGGTCAGACAGGAGCTGTGACAGGGCTGACAGCGCCACCCTCTGGAGTCTTTAAATGTGTCTGTTGGACACTCCTTCACACAGGTGCCATCTTTTTCTTGCAAAAGGTCTTGTTTATCCTCTTATTTTTGGTTTTATCCCTTAATTAGTGTTGTGATTTTTCATAGTAGTTTACCTAAGATATACATGAACAATAAGTGCTTACAAAGTGTGACATACACTACCATTCAGACTTTTGGAGTCAGTAAGATTGATTGATTGAAATTAATATGTTTGGTAACACTTTACAATAAGGTTCCATTTGTTAACTATATTCAATGCATTAACTAACAATGGGCAATACACTGTTAGTGTTTATTAAATGGAACTGTTAATTATTAGTTTGGGTTAGCTTAGGTCAATTAAATAACATTAATGGGTACTTTGATTTTTATAGTGCATTAGCAAATATTGGAATCAGCATTCAGATCTGGGGAATCTGGCTATCTGATGTTCTCTATGAGCATCGTTCTAAGCTCAGTGCTGCAGAAAAGGTGTGGCGCAAATCAAAAAATCCTACGGACCTTAATGTGTATCGGTCACTCTTCTTTTCCTTCTCTGCTAATGTCTTCACTGCTAAAAGGACATACTACTACAACAATATTAACAATTCGTCTAACTCTTGCATGCTCTTTAAAGGGGTCTTCAGATGCAAAATTCACTTTTACATGTTTACATGACACCAGCGTTTAACCTTAGACCCACCCTGAGTGAGCTGTCATCGGTCCACCATTGTTTCGACCCCAGAGCAGGGGTAGACAAGAATATCTCCTAAGCAATTGAGGTGTTTTGTTGATGGATGTAGTAATGAACATAGCAGTCATCATTTACTCCCGACATCTGAGCTGCTGAAGACGCAGTGGTATGCATTTGTTTTTGAAGGGAATTAGAGGTCTTCACGGGTCCAAAAATTTGTGCCCGAACCCGAAAGAGACCCGTAATGTACTACACCGAACCGACCCGGACCCGTCTATTATTTCAAAAGCTGGACCCGGACCCGTGTAGATCCAAGAAATGCCTACCCGGACCTGACCTGGACCCATCTATTATTTGAAAGCTGGACCCGAACCTGCCGGGAAGACACAGACCCGACTGGACCCAATTGTCACATATTCCACAATAAATTCCTATTATAAATCAATAAACCTGTTGTGAAAAATACAACTTTTTGTCTTACCTAATTTAAGGAGCTTAGTCTCTCTTCCTTGTACGTGACTGCCTGTGATGCATTACAATCCTCCGACAAGAAAGTTATCCATGTTATTCCTCTCGTTATTCCAAGTCCAAGCTTAATCCACTCATTATTTCAGCTTCAAAAGTCCACTTGATGTCACGGTGACGGATGACAAATGCAACTGTGCACATGTACATTCTGACTTGAGTTAACTCGCATAATAACTTCGACTGTTTGCCCTTTTGAACTATAATAACGATTGCTCGTTCAGTGCCATGGCCGCTGACGTTATTTATTTGCTATCATCTCTGTGCTCTGCTCTGCGTCGAGTCTGAATCTGACCACTAAAACTTTAAGATTAAAGGTTAATTTATATTATTATAAAAATGGGAGAATATGTAAAGCGTAATGTAAAATAAAAAAAAGGCGCCACTGAAGATTGGGTCAAAACATTTTTACCACACGACCTGGTATGCTTTAAAAGATGCGACGTGCCAGTTTTTGCTGAATCAAACTTCAACAGTGCATCACATGTATTAGTAATCTTCAGTGGCGCCTTTTCTTAGGCTATTTTACATTACGCTTTACATTTTCTCCCATTTTTATAATAATATAAATGAACCGTTTAATCTTAAAGTTTTAGTGGTCAGATTCAGACTCGAAGCAGAGCATCCTTCATGCATATATAGACGAACATCTGCACTCACTTTTTTCTGATGTTCGTCTACAATATGCATGAAGGATGCCCAGACAGAAGAGGTGCCCGTAGGTTTTACCTCTTTATACTCGTTGTTTTTTAGCTTTTTTTCGCACATCGCTAATGACCGTATCCATCATTACCGTGCGTGCACTTGCATTAACTCTGAGTCTGCGCACTCTGCTTCTAACGGCAGAGAGAGCGAGAGAGAGATTGGCTCACACTTTTCTTTTCGTAATTTTACAAGTTGCATGTTACAAAAAACACAAGCAGTGTCTGATCATGGCCGGGTGTTCTCCGAGTCCGATGACTCAGATCGCACGGGTATTACACACAATGTTAAACAGACCCGGGACCCGAAGTTATAGATTCGGACCTATGCATCTAAAGCAGGGTTCCTCAAATCTTGCCCTGGAGGGCCAATGCGCTTTTAGCTCCAACCTTGATCAAACTCACCTACCTGTGATTTTTCTAATGATCCTGAAGACACTGATTAGCATGCTCAGGTGTGTTTGATTAGGGTTAGAGCTAAACTCTGCAGGAAAGTGGATCTCGTGGGCCAGATTTGAGGATCCCTGGTCTAAAGTTTAAAGTCTCTCAGAGAACTGTGCGTCACCCCACAGGAGAGGGGGCGGGGTGAGCAGGGCTCATTAGCATTTAAAGGGAAATGTACCATCCTGTGACCCCTTTAAAATATTTTCTTCCCACCTTTGTCATCCTCCTCCCCCTCTTTTATCAACTCTAACAACTGAGGACTTTGCCACATTCTTTATTAATAAAATTACAACCATCAGTGCACAATTCTTCACACCACAAACTGTCAAACACATCTTACCTGCATAAACTCACATCTTTAACACATACTTTCACACTGGTGTCTTTCCCTCAGCATTTAAACAGGCTCGGATAGCCCCACTACTTAAAAGTGCAATAGGTGATTGTCTTCAGAAACATTTTTTGTAATGCTGGTTGAAAGTCTTTTCACATCCCGATAGCAATCATAAAGTTAAGTGGTCTAAATCTATTTATCTGTATTTATATATTCTGTGGAAGGCGTAGGACCAAGAAATGTTCATCCAATCAAAACGCTTGGTCCAAGTGTTTTAATTGGCTTTCCTACCTCCCTGTCAATGTGTTTTGCATACCATAACACAGGATACGTCATCAGCGCGTTCACGCATGCTGTGCAGACGGGCTGAGAATGGCAAACAAACATCAACAAACTGATCCTCCTTCCTGGTATTGTAGTACTTTTACTAACTGTACTATACAGTTTACTCACCGGTGAATGACACATGATGTAGCCCAGTGGTTCCCAATTCCAGTCCTCGCATGTCCTTTGCATGTCTCACTAAGTTAACACACCTGATTCAGATAACCAGCTCATTAGAAGAGAGCTACGTGCATGAACTGTGTTCCGATTGACATACTCCCTACACAGTGTTCTTTGCTCCCTACTCCATGAGCAGGGGAAATCCATTGAAGTTTACTTCACTTTGGAACAATCATTCACAGAATTGCACTATGCAGCATCTTCACACACAGACGAAACTTACTAGAAAAGTGTGACATAATATACTCTGTAAATAAATATTATTTAAATTTACATCTCGCACCCTTTAATGCCCTTTGTATGGAACTTATAAGCTCACTTCAAACTGGAATTACGGCGGAATATCCGGTGAGGTCCACTTCACAGGGCACTTAGATTCTATTATTGGGAACCGCTGATGTAGCCTATTGTAGTAATGTTGTCTCTGGTATTCTGGTACTTAGATTCTATTATTGGGAACCCCTGTTCTTCCACATCTTAAATTTTAAACTATACAGTCATGAAAAAAAAGATAAGAGTGTTGAATGAGGTCAGTAGTTCTTTATTTTAAACTGACAGAAGAGGAGGTTGAATGATCAGAGCTGAATGAGGTAGTGAGCAGACCAGTGCTGTACAAAGTGTCTGGTGCATGTCCCAGTGTGTTAGTGGTAGCTTGGGGCGGGGGGTAGGGACTGAGGTTCAGAGTTCAGTGGTGCATTGGGAAAAGGGGGGGGGGGGGGGGGGGGGTCGGGAGGGAGTTCAGCTTCCTGACAGCCTGATGAATGAAGCTGTCCTTCAGTCTGCTGGTCCTGGCCTGGAGACTCCGCAGTCTCCTCCCTGATGGCAGCAGACTGAAGAAGCTGTGTGACGGGTGAGTGGGATCTCCTGCGATGCAGAGGGCTTTACGGGTGAGACAGGTTCCATAAATGTCCTGGAGGGAGGGGAGGGAGACACCAACGATCTTCTCAGCTGCTCTCACTATGCGTTGAAGGGTCTTCCGGCAGGACGCGTTGCAGGGACCATACTACACAGCGATGCAGCTCGTCAGAATGCTCTCGATGGTGCCTCTGTAGAAGGTGCACATGATTGGGCCGGGCTCTGGCTCTTCTACGTTTGTGGGGGAAGTAGAGACGCTGCTGTACTTTTTTGGCTAGTGCTGCAGTGTTTTCAGTCCAGGAGAGGTCCTCTGTGATGTGCACACCCAATGAACTTAGTGCTGCTAACTCTCTCCACAGTTGCACCATTGATGGTCAGAGGAGCATGCTGAGTGTGCACTCTCCTGAAGTCAACAACAATCTCCTTTGACTTCTCCAAGTTCAGAGAGAGATTGTTGTCACTGTACCACCCGGCCAGGTGGCTCACCTCGCTCCTGTAGTTTGTCTCATCTCTGTTGCTAATGAGACCCACCACAGTCATGTCATCCTCAAACTTAAGAAAGAGGTTGGAGTTGTGTGACGGTGTGCAGTCGTGGGTCAGCAGAGTGAAGAGGAGGGGGCTCAGCACACATCCTTGGGGGGCCCCAGTGTTCATTGTTATGGTGCTGGATGTGTTGCTGCTGACCCGTACTGCCTGAGGTCTTCCAGTCAGAAAGTCTTACAGCCAGTTGCACAGCGAAGTGTTGAACCCCAGCTGGACCAGCATTCTGACGTATGAGTCTTTTTTCTCTAGATGCGTGAGTGGGGGGGGGGGGGGGGTTGATGTGTTGCATGACTAGCCGTACAAAGCACTTTATGAGAATAGGGGTAAGTGCAACTGGACGGTAGTCATTGAAGCAGGATGGAGACGGATTTGAAGCATGTGGGGACAACAGCCTGACTAAGCAAGATGTTTAAAAATGTCTGTGAAGACAGTGAGTTCCGCTGCACAGTCTTTCAGTACACATCCAGGAATGTTGTCAGGACCCAGAGCTTTGCGTGTGTTGATCCTGCTGCGGGATCTCCTCATGCTGTCCAGGGACAGCATCATCACCTGGTCGCCGGGAGGAGGTGGAGTCGTCTGTGCAGTGGAGTTGTTTTGTGCCTCAAAGCGAGCAAAGAAGGCGTTCAGTTCGTTCAGCAGGGAGATGGTGCAGTCACAGGTCCGCGGTGGGGGCTTGTAGTCCGTAATGGTCTGTATCCCCTGTCACAGGCTCCGAGTGTCTCTGCTGTCGCTGAATCGATGGGCTATCCTCATGGAGTACTGTATCTTAGCCTCTCTGATGCCGTGGGACAGGTTGGCCCTGGCTGTCCTCAGGCCCACCTCATCTCCAGCTCTGAAGGCAGCATTCCACGTCTCCAGGAGTCTGTAGACCTCCCCTGTCATCCACGGCTTCTGGTTGGCCCGGAACAGTGATGGTCTTTGTGACTGTTACATCATTAATATACTTGTTGATGTAGGCAGTGACAGTCTCTGAGTACTCTTGGAGGTCTGTGGTGTTATTGTACGTGGCAGTCTGTTTAAACATATGCCAGTCAGTGGTGTCAAAACAGTCTTGAAGAGCCTCAGACGACCCTTCTGGCCACACTTGAATTTGTTTGTGAACTGGTTTGGCGACTTTAACGAGCAGTCTGTATGCAAGCATTAGCATGACAGTGATGTGGTCTGAGGCACCGAGGTGGGGGGGGGGTGCTTTGTAAGCTCCTCCCTGTGTGGTATAAACAAGGTCTAAAAATTGTTGGAAATTTAATGTGTTGGTGTATTCTTGGGAACACACTCTTTAAGTCTGCGTGGTTGAAATCCTGAGCCAAGAGAAGAAAAGCATCAGGGTGGGCTGTCTGCTGCTCACTGATGTGCTGGTACAGTTCATTCAGTGCCTCACTCCTGTTGTTGTTGAAGCTGGGGGGAACGTAAACAGCCACAAGCAGTATGGCTGAATAGTCCCTTGGCAGATAGAAAGGCTGGCACTTAATAATCATAAACTCCACCAGGGGCGAGCAGTGTTTGCAGACCACAACAGCATCGCGGCACCACACATCATTGATGTAAACACAAAGCCTGCCACCGCGTGATTTACCTCCTGCGACGAGAGCTCTGTCTGCTCGATACCATGTCAGCTGATCGAGCTGGATAGCGCAGTCTGGAACACTGTCATTGAGCCATGTTTCCATGAACACAAAAACACAACAGTCTCTTACAGTCCTCTGAGTTGAGCATAGTAATCGGATGTAGTCCAGTATATTGTCCAAAGAGCGTATGTTAGCCAGTACAAGGGTGGGGATAGCTGGCTTGTGAGGGTTAGCCATTAGCCTAGCCTGGATACCTCCTCACTTACCCCTCTTCTGCTTCCTCTCACGCCGCTTGTGGCACCTCCGCTGTGGGCGAGATGCAGCAGTGGGGGTCGGTGATGGTGTAGGCCTCCGGAGCAGACCGAGGTCCCGCAGTTCTTCAGCATGCACAGAGTTTAACTCTAAAAAAGGGGTTCTACTGACATCGAGCAGAAACTCCCGGCTGTATGCGCGCTTAAATACAGGTAGATGCCATGAAGACGTACAAAAACACTGCGACTCACAAGACAAAAAACACCATTCTAAAGGGAGAAGCCGCTGCATGTGGACGCGCTGCCATTACTCTACAGACCAGTATTCCTTCTTCCTTTCATTGTTAACACTTGAATGAGTTGTGTTCAACCAACCTTCTACCTTTCTCACAGAGAAAAAACTAATGGACAGCATCCAGTCTGGCTTCAGAAGTGAGCTTTCGGTTGCTGAAGCCCTAAGACTGGCAAGAGCGGCTTCCAAATCTTCAATACTTATCTTGCTGGATCTGTCCCCTGCTTTTGACATGGTTAACCACCAGATCCTCGTGTCAACCTAGTTGGCAAAGGGCATCTCAGGAGCCACACTCCAGTTGTTCGAGTATTACCTCTCAGATAGGTCCTTCAAGGTATCTTGGAGGGGTGATGTTTCCAAGTCACAACATCTAGCTACTGGGCTGCCCCAGGGCTCAGCTCTTGGACCACTTCTTTTCTCTGCCTATATGGCATCACTAGGTTCTGACATTCAGAAACTTCACTTTTTTTATATCACTGCTATGCTGATGACACTCAACTATACCTCCTATTCAATACTGATGATCTGACGATAGCTGCTCGCATCTCAGCATGTCTAAAATAAATTTCTTGCTGGATGAAGGACCATCACCTTCAACTTAACCTTTGAACTGCTTATGGTTTCAGTAGACCCATCACTAGGTTTGGGTAACGAACTCTGTACTTTTAAGGGTACCGACCGAATTGCGTCAGTACTACAGAGTACCGATTCAAGTTACATCAACCGGTGCCAAATTTCCAAATTTCCTGAGAATGTATCTGGGCGCATACTCTACAGAGAGAGAAAGAGAGACCCTGTGACATGATGTAGTGTCCGTGAATATTAAAATGCAAAAAGACTGTTTAAATATGAATCCTCCATGGGCCACTTGCCTCTGTTTGTACCGTATTCAGGTACTGGTACCGGTACCAGTTAAAAAGTGAACAGGACCCAACCTTTCCCATCACTTCATCACAATTTCACCCTCCAGGCGCATCAACCATAACTCCTTCAAGGACAGCCAGGAACCTTGGAGTTGTGACTGATGATCAGCTGAATTTCATGCTTGCATAAAATTTGCATATGCTCGCATAAAATTGAATAATTGAGGATTATAATTGATTGATACAAGACTTCAGCTGCTCATCTTTCCATAGTCTTTATTGTCTGAATTCTCCTTTTCATGATGGGCCGTACATTTAAAATTTTCAGTAGGAGACAGATCTGCTGGTCAGTCAGTCAAATCCACATATGTCTACGAAACCATTCTTTTGTAGCACATGCAGAATGAGACCTGGCATTCTCTTCATCTAATAACCATGGACTTCCCAGTCACCCATACCGTTTGCTCTGCTGCATCCCCATACCATAACAAACATTTACTTTTTCCAAAGTACTCCTGAGCCCATATGGCTATATTTAACACAACAGCATGACAGTTTCTCTTGCAATGCCTCAAAAACCTTTCTGTATATTTTTGTAGGAATCTTGTAATGGATATGACTGTACAGTAAATGTAATAGTAAATGTAGTGGTTAAGGATTCATTCATTCATTCAGAAAATATAATATAAACATTTATGTATCCTAAGATGGTCATAATATTAAAAGGATGGTGCAAACTGTCAAATACTTTAAATTAATTTGTAATTTGTGTTATTTGTACACTTTTGTACAAGCAACTTACAAATGAGGGCAATAGAAGCAATCAAATCCAACAAAAGAGCAATAATATCTAAGTGCTGTGACAAGTCTTGGTTTGTCTAACGCAGTAAACGTGTTTTTTATAATAAAAAGAAAATAGTAGATAGAATAGGAATATAATAGAAAGTGCTAGTGTTAGAGGGTCAAGTGTAGATGGAAGAGATATGTTTTTAGCCATTTCTTCAAGATAGCTAAGGACTCAGCTGCTCCAATTGAGTTGGGCTGGTCATTCCACCAGGAGGGAACAGCCTCTTTGAGATGGCACTACAGTGTGCCATTCATTTGCAGAATGTTTTGTAGGCAAACATCAATGCGAGAATTTTATGTGAGTTTTATGTGAATTAAACCCTTTTATTTTTTGGCAGACAAACTGATGTTTACTGTTGAAATTAATACATGGAGGAAAAATTGTCTGAATATTCCTTTAAAACATTTTTTTTTAATAGAGTGGTGGAACTAAGATGTCACTTTGTACGCAAAAACACGGAAGCGAGTTAACATTTTAGCACTTCCGGTTCCATCGTCCCAGAGTCAATGGGTTTTTTTAATGTGAAAAAAACGTATTTTTTAATAAGGTCCGTGGTTCACACAGGCTCAAGATACTTTCACATATTATTCTACAACATAAAACACACCAGTTACACCCCACTCGTGATTTTTATAAACTGTTACGTTTCTTAAAAAAGACGGTTGCTAACAATTTGCTAAATGGGACTACAGGTGCTGGCGGAGACATATAACGTCATCATGCCGAACAGTTTATCAATTTACAGTATTTTCCAGATGTAGTATAATTTGTACTACAATTAATTGTAGAATAACCAATTAATAGTTTCCCACATTTTATATTGTTGAGGAAAAAAGTCAGAATTGCAAGTTTATATCACGCATCATACCAAACAGTTGCTGGACCAAATTGCTATTATTCATAAACTGTTCTTAAACAGATAACATTGGTTGAAGATGGTTATTAACATTACTACTAATATGTGAGATTGTCTGTTCCAAACATATTGGAAAAAGTTGTGAGTGGTTCAACTGTTCTGCTCTGTCTATCTCTACAGGAGTGTTCTACGAGTTTGAGGAGTGCTCATTCCACCTGTGTGTTTCTGGATGTGGTCGTTACCTGGAGCCAGATGACAGTCAAGATTGTTGCCTCACATGTCTGGGCATCAAACACACTGCGGTTGCTTTCATGGATGAGTCATGTTCCCACTGTAGGAAGATTAACATCAAAGTGCTGCGGTCAAAACTCCAATACCTCAAAAGAGGTGGAGTCCCTTAACTATGCCCTGATCTAGATCCTCTTCGGGGCCTCAGAAGAGGGCTACTTCGGTGAATAGCCATGGTGACCTAAGGGTTACGGTGCTCCCAAGCCTTTGAGGTTGGACGATTGGTATCTCGGCGTGGCCTGAGCTGGTTCTCAGCCCCCCGCCCTAGTGCCAATCTTTCCGGAAGTGCATTAGGAGGATACTAGGCCATGGATGGCACCTTTTTCTGCCCAAAACCTGGTCTGCTTCCTCCTCCTCCTCACTACCCTTGATGGTGTGGCAGCCAAGGGGTACGTTGCAATCCCCCCAGTGGAGGGCACTGTTGCGATGCAATTGTGTCCAAGAAGCGCTTCCACCTGGAGGGGTAACCCGTGTCTCCCATCCAAGGCATGTAAGAGTCTGTTCTCACAGCCAAGACTTTTAGAGCCACTGGACAGGCTGCCTCCACCTTGCATGGCACTAAAAGAGTTGCACAAGGGTAGTTCTGACCTAGGGCTGATGCAGGAGATGTGCACAGAGCCGAACCTCACCCTACGAGTGATGAAAGTCACTGTGTGTTCCCTTGGTCAGACAATGGCCACATTAGTGATCCAGGAATGCCATTTCTGGCTGAACTTGGGAGACATGGGGGAGACAAATATAGTTTTCTCAACTCCCCTCTTTTTCGGAGATGCAGTCAAGAACTTTACCTAGCAGTTCTTGGGTGCCCGGAAGCTGACAGAGGCAATCAAGCACATCCTGCCTCACTGCTGCTTTCACCCTGCCACTGGCTGTAGCTGCTCTGCCAGCTCATCAACGAAGATGCCCCCTGCAGCTTCCTCCACCCCCGCACAACCTTAGCCTGCAGCTTCCTCCACCCCCGCACAACCTTAGGAAGGGCAGGAAGGTGACCCAGGGATGAAAGGGGACAGCTCTTCAGGAGAGGGCTGGGGGGGGGGGGGGGGGGTTCCTATGACTGTTCCTACACTTTGCGTTCAAGGGGTGGGCATAGCAGTAGCAGTCCCTTTCGGGCTGTCCCTGTAACCTTGCGTCTTAGGAAGGTGGCGGAGGTGGTCCTTGTTCCCATGAGAGAACATGGTGTTCGCATTCTCAACAGTTGTGCGAATACAGGCAAATGGTGCTCAGTCACCTCTGCCAGCTGGGGCTTTGGGTCAACTGGGAAAAGAGCACTCCTATGATGCTCCTCCTGCTTTCCCAAGCTGCACCTGCTTCTGCATTTATACCTGAGCTGTGGGGCAGAGTGCGAGATGCAAATTAGTTAACACTCAAAGGTGATGGGGCTCCCATTTCGTCTTTATGTTTCGACGTGACGTCTCCGTTCCCTCCTTCAGGGGACGAGGGTTACATACATAACCACGATGTTCTTATAACTGTCTTGTTGCTCAGTGAAAACCATTATTTTACTAAAGATAATTCTTCTTTTTGTTTAGTTTTTAAATGAATAGATCTAGACAGGGCCGGCGCTAGCCAATTGGGTGCCCTAAGCACAAATGCTTGGCGGTGCCCCCCCCTCCCCTCCCCAACCAACCACCCACCAACCAAAGAAATAACTACCATTCAGAATTTCTTAGTTAGGTTCTCTTTACTTCCAAAATAACTGCTGCAAATGAATAATTGGAACTGAACAATGTAAACACAGAAAGTTAAAAGTGCAAAAAAAGTTTAGTGCAAATAACAGTATAAGTGTATGAATTTTATGAAGTATGAATTTTAAAGTGCACATTTTAAACTGCAAATAACCATGAAATTATACACAGTACACACACATATATCATGTAGACACAAACTTTTATTTTGGATGCGATTAATCGAGATTAATCTTTTCCCAGCCCTAATAATTTGACAACTCTGTGAATATGAAAATATACAAACACTGAGATTGTGTTTTTTTTTTTTTTTCTAATTGCAGTTTCACCAACAGATGTCGCCCTTGGCCGAACCTCTTGAAAATGACCGCATGCCATAGTACAACAACGAAAAATCTTTATCTAAGAGGTCTAATTTGGCAAAATCACATCACGTTCAGTTGCAGGGTTTTTCTAAAGTTCAGACTGAGGCAGATAGACATTGTATCGAAGCGAAGAAATTACAAAAGGGAACATTCTGCACTAATAGCTATATGCACACGTTACACATCTGTAACGTACGGGGAAAATTAGCTTTATTTGTCATTCAAATATGATGATGAGGACCCCAACGATTTGGCCTTCCTTTCCTTCTCAAACAAACTGCATCTTTAACAGCCCAAGTTTCACAATTTCCCCGGACCCCGTTAAAATAAAAGACTCAACATGCAGGGCTAAAAGCCCTGGATCTTTTGCACTACTAGCGACGCAGACGCGCGCCGACGCCCCTGGACATGCATACTACACGCAAGGGCTACAAAACTAACATTTTTATTTAAAACATTGTCTGACCTGCAAGCTACGCGTGAGCATCATCCCGCTGTCTCTTCTTTTTTTCTTTTTTTCCGCCCCCGACTCTTGGTGCCTTTTCGAGGCCATGTCTGAGGTCGGTGTCTGCCAAATTTGACATTGATTGAGGCATAATCGAACAGACCACTGGGAGGTGGGGAAGGTGGGGGGCACCAGAGGGAGACTGGCACAGAGATTCACCTTTTTCTCGACTAATTTGGTCTAGGCCTATATTACTTTTGTATTGCTTTTGTATATTAACATGCTTTTAGAAATATTTTATTTGTTATTTATACTAGTAGCCTATTGTGATGATTTTTTCACGACCCAGATTTTTTGGTGCCCCCCCAACCACTTGGTGCCCTACGCGCAGTGCATGATGTGCTTGTGCGGAGCGCCGGCCCTGGATCTAGAACTTTTGTAAAAAAAAATTGTGGTGTGGTACATGATGCATTTAGGGCCTTATTTATAAAATGTGCATACACATAGATTTTATCTTAGAGTGTGCATACACTAAAATCCACGCCTACATTCATATTTATAAAAATGTGTCCAAGCAAATGTGTCTTTCTGTGTCTGAGTACTGCAGGTATTTAGAAATCTAAAGCTTCTTGCTGCTCATCATTCTCAAATAAAGATTTGGACTTTGATTGGCGCTATATGTTAATGACATTATTTAGGCAGCATTTACAAGGCAGAGATCTGAAACCATTTAGCTGTGCACAATTTCAAGATCATTTGTGCCATAAATTTCACATCTTAAAAGAGGCATACACACTTTTTTGTGCGTACATTCGTTCACTGAATCACACATACACACATTTGAGAAATGATCACAAGATGAAATGTAGGATGGTTTCTACGATCTGTGGTATTATGCTCAATTGTGAATGCATTATCACAACTTAATGTTCAGCAGAACAGCTAATAAAGTGGTGGAAAATGGATTTTCTGAAATTGATTGAATATTTTTATTAAGAAAATACGAATAAACTATCTGTCACCTTTCAATCACCCCCCACCTCCCAAAAAAAAAGAAAAAAAAGTTTGGTACCACTTTATAGTAACTGTCATTAACAACATTAACAAATATTACATTTCATTATGGAAAGGGTTATATTACAATAACATAAAAGTAATCTACATAGGCACTGGCAGCAATATTCTGAATTCTGAAATATATACAATATATAAGAATAAATGTATCAGGAAAGCACATATAAAGATGCTATCATGTATTAATTTATCATTAATGTTTACCACCTTCCAATCCAGTGAGTTCTGACCACAGAAGTGTACGTATAAAGAATTAGTATAATGTGACTCATTAGTGACCATATTTTAGGCTCTGCTGAGGTGTGTGTTCTCATAAGCATCGTCCTCATCCTGCTCCTCTTCCGTGTCTGGCTCATGGATGAAACCATAGCGTCGATACACAGATCCCTCTCGACTGGTGTAGACCACGTCCACCTCGTCTCCACTGTCCTCTGGTTCCGGTACTCCGTGTGGCATGGGCCGAGGACTGGGCTGTTCTCCACCACTCAGTCGTTCATAACTCCGTCTCCAGCATAACCTCTTTTTGGCCCTCGCCTGAACCAGAGCAAACACAACTAGTGCTAGCACTACAGCTAGCAGCAGAGCAGCAGGTAAAGCTGCAGATGCATGCTGTACCGCTTGGGACCTCAGAATAGCATCATCCTGATTTATACTTGGTACAGGCGCCTCAAGACACAATGCTGTAAAAAAAAAAAAAAATAATAATAATAAAAATGTTAAATATATTAATTAATTCATAACATAATATAGAGTTTTGTCTAAAAAAAAAAACCTAACACTTTAGTATACTGGTAAATGCAGTGCTTGTTTGCAAATAGACAGTTAATTTATTTAACCTTTTTTTTTTTTTTTTTTTTTTTTTTTTTTTTTTTTTTTTACTGTGCAAATGTAACAATTCACTAAAATTATTCTGATTTCCCAAAACTGCCCATTTTGGGCTGTAAGTTTGAGTAAAATGAGTAAACAGGTCCATTATTTAACCTTAGTTAACTTACATTAGTTAACATGAATTAAAAATGAAAACTACTATTAAAGCATTTACTAATCTTAATGTTAATTTCAAGATTTGTTAAAACATTATTAAAGGAATAGTTCACCCAGAAATTTAAATTTGCAGAAATTTTACTCACCCTCAGGCCATCCAAGATGTAGAGGAGAGCGGGGCACAACGTAACATTTTTTGACTTTCTCAGTTTGTGTTAATCTACATGTGGTTCGGAGTATAATTTATCCACAGTAATTTTACACTTGTCTAGTACAAATATGTTGCTTTGTTTCATAATTGCAGTGTAAACTTTTTACTTTATTTACCCTCAAAAAATGGAAGTGAAATGTGACAACATGCCCTGTAGGTGGGGTACATTGTAACATCTGAGGGGCACGTTGTAACGACCATATGACAACTTAAAATGTTATCTGATCTAATTAAAAATACATACAAGACAACCTAAAATATTTAATCAATACAATAAATTACCTTTTTCAAATAAAATAATGGCGCTTTTTAAGAATTTTAAATAATCTGATTTTGGAGTTTGACAATGAACACATTGTAACCATGCTTGGGATGGCCCACATAAATAAGCCAAAATGCTTTACATTTCTTGAAATAATAACTTTGACTGTCAGTCTTTATTAACCTGTCTCTTGTGGTTTCTCATTAAATTTAATTAAAGTAAATGGTGTAAATTACATCACTGATCTCATAACACTCAAAACGCAGTGTTACAACATTCCCCAACTGCGCAACTGGAATTTACAACCTGTTGGTGTCTTCTGCTAGTTATTGAAGCATTAAAAAACTAAACTGATAAATAACAGATTGGGGATTAAAATAATAGCAGATTTGTCTCATTTGAAATTAATACTAAAAACTGAGAAGAAATATTTACTAAAGCCAGAAATGTACAGAAAATAAATGTTCTGCGATATCTTCAAAAGATTTTTGAATTTTGGCACACTTTTTTTCTCTATATAGCGTTGATATGGCAACTAGTAAATGCCGTAAATTTGGTTATGCTAGCATGTGTGGAAATATTTAAACCATGTGTGTTACAGCTAACCCCGTGTTACTTTGTGCCCCGCGCTTCCCTAGATGAAGCGGAATAGATTTAAAGAAATTTCACATCACTTGAAATGGAAATCCTCTGCAGTGAATGGGTGCCGTCAGAATGAGAGTCCAAATAGTCCAACTGATGAAAACATCACAATAATCCACAAGAAATCCTCATAACTCTAGTCCATCAATTAAAGTAAAAAGCTATGTGTCAAAAATCCACCCAAATATTTGTTTAGAACCGCTTTTTCACTTGTAAACAGTGATCTTCGCATATTTCCCTCCAATAGTTTTATGTTTAAAACATCTTCATGGAATTGTTTATTACAGTTACGCAGCTTTTTGCTTTACAAGGTGTTAACTGATGGACTAGAGTCGTGTGGGCTTGATGTGGATTATTGTGATGTTTTATCAGCTGTTTGGACTCTCATTCTGACGGCACCCATTCACTGCAGAGGATCCATTGGTGAGCAAGTGATGTAACATTACATTTCTCCAAATCTGTTCTGATGAAGAAACAAACTCACCTACATCTTGGATGGCCTGAGATTGTGTACATTTTCTGCAAATTTAACTTTTTTGGGTGAACTAATATGTCAAAAACCCAGGTTTAAAGTAAAAAGTACCTGAGCCTGAATCGCAAAGACAACACTTCTCGTTCTTCTCCCCAGACTGGCAGCAGGGCAAGCACTGACTCTCAGGGGCATGAAGGGCGAAACCTGGGTGACAGGTAAGACAGCTCTGGGGCCCGGCACCAGAACAATGTTTACAGGACTCGTCACAGGGTTCACAAACTCCCTAATGCCATTGAAAAATATAAAAATCTTGTTGTTATATCTTTTGATGAAAGCATTGATATTTTTAATGGTTTTCATATTTTGACAGAAATAGCAGTATGATCAGATGCTACTATAAGTGAAGGCATAAACTTCCACACACACAGCCATCAGCACTTACACTCTGTGAGTAATATCGGCTCTCTTCACAGTGAGGGTAACACACCCCATCCTGCAGGACGCTGCCCCAGTCACATGTCACACAGCCCTGAGGAGTGTTATCTGCAAACAACACAGAATCACTCAGAAAAGAATGGGTGAGGCACCAACTGTTTCGTTTAAAGAGTTTATAAGTACTAATGCTTTATAGCATTAGTCCTATGCTTTATAAGTACTAATAAACAGCTGATATGTTAATAAGCATGCTAATAAGCAACTAGTTAATAGTGAGATTTGGTCATATTAAGTCATATTATGAATGATAATTAATTTATGTGCTCACTCTTTTCTAAATTAGTTTGGCTAGTTTAGTAATTCCAATAAGGACAAATCTTGGTGGCTAAGTCAAAAGATTTTATTTCATAGCTAATTCTATAGCATGCATGCTAGCACAATGAAATGTTATTACAGACAGAAAGATCTGATTCTGTTTGCTGACTGGTCAATATAACATTTCATGATCAAACAAGGGAGACCATATAATGATAAGAATGAAGATATGTTGGTGTTACGGAAGCTCATAAAATGTGAAAACAATGATATAACAGAAATACCTGTGCAGGATTTGCAGCTGGTGTGGCACTGTCTGCAGCTGTGCTTGCTCTCATAAAAGCGCTGCGGACATTGATCCACACACTGTCTGGTGCCCTGCAGGTCCAGCAGAGGAGGTGTGCACACCCTGCAGGAGTCCGGCCCTGGGCCCGAGCACTGCTCACAGGAACGGTCACACTTCTCGCAGCGCTCCCCTGTGCTGAAGTACCTGAGGTAGACACATTAAGTGAAAGAAACACATGTCTTATTATTATATACAGACAGTGAAAAGAAGGCAGTAAATTACTGGGAAATGAAAAAAGAAACACCATGCTAGGGCACAGCTCTGATAAAGTGAACGCAAATCCTTTTTTCATGCATTTGGCAGATAATTTTGCTGTCAAGCTACACATTTACATTTTATCAGTTCTTGCTTTCTCTGGGAATCGAACCCATGACCTTGGCATCATGCTCTACTGTTTGAGCTACAGGAAAGTCCTGTCCTATGTTATCACAAAGACATTATCAGCATTTCCTTTAAGT
This sequence comes from Cyprinus carpio, assembly GCF_018340385.1. Lineage (NCBI taxonomy): Eukaryota > Metazoa > Chordata > Actinopteri > Cypriniformes > Cyprinidae > Cyprinus > Cyprinus carpio. The sequence continues at coordinate 15,824,784 of NC_056621.1, read as the reverse complement.
CTTAGAAGTTGTAAGGTGGAGCCACCATGGATCAGAACTGCTGGTCCAGTACATCCCATAGATGCTCAATCGGATAAAGATCTGGGGAATTTGGAGGCTAGGGCAACATCTCTTTATCATGTCCCTCAATTGATTCCTGATCCTATGCAGTGTGGCAGGGCACAGTATCCTTCTGAAAGAGGACACTCCCCTCATAGAATATCATTTCCATGAAGGGATATACAATGGTTAGGTACTGTAGGTGGCACATGTCAAATTGACGTCCACATGTATGGCCAAACCCAAGGTTTCCCAGCAGAATGTTGTGAAGAGCCTCACACTCCTTCCACCAGTTGTTGACTTTCCAAAGTTTATCCTGGTGCCATTAGTTCCCTAGGTAAACAGTGCCCATATGCACAGCCGTCCACTTGATATAAATGAAAATGGGAATCATTGGATCAGGCGACCTTCTTACACACCTCCAAGGTGCAGCTCTGGTGCTCACATGCCCATTGTAGCTTTGGCTGCTCAACACCCTGTTGCCAGATTCGGTTTTGTCGCACCTTGGACCACTGTTGGTTGGTTCTTATGCCTGCTGACCAGGAAGATCCCACAAACCTACCCGTTTCATCTGGCCATAACAATTTGACCCTTGTCAAAGTAGCTCAGGTCTTCAACTACTTTAAATTCTGAGAAGTTTGGAAAGCTACAGTTCAATCAAACAACGTTTCGCTGGTGCTTTCCCATTAACCAAGCTCTTAATTACCAAAGGCTGGATGAAATTTGTGTGTGCAGGAAGATCTTACCCAGTGGGACAGTGGCTAACGCAGAGATGAGAGAGCAGATGAAGGTAGCCTGGTGCACAGCTCAGACAGTCTCTGGGAGACGCACCAGTACAGGTGGCACACACATGATCACAGGGCATACAGAAACCAAGCTCTACACCGTCAGCATCCTCATGGGCACTGTAAGTTCCTACCGGACATTTGCTCACACACGAACCATCTGGAACACAAACAGGTTCCCATTAAACCAGTTATTTGTACAACCTGTACAACAAAAGACCATGTTTTTCCTTTCTACTATACCTTAGATCCAAAAGAGGGATTAAAAGCCAAACCACAACTTGAACACTTTAAATCAATATTACAAACATCACAATCAATGTCATTGTTTTCTTAAAAGTAGAAGTATACAAAAGAAATGCAATAATGTGAGTTCAGGTCATTCGTACTGTGGAGGTAGTTGGGCAGAGCGCAGGTCTGGCAGTCAGAGGGGCCGGGCCCTTCGCAGGACTGGCAAAGTCGATGACATGCTTGGCAAGTGAACTGGTTGTTTTGGAGGAACGTTTTGGGTGGGCAGTCTGAATCCCCGGTAACTCCACACATCATGGTGTTGGGATCCAAAACCAGACCCTTTTCGCACTGCAGACACTGGGTGGGTTCTGGACCGTCACAGCTTGCACAGGTCTGGTGACACTCTATGGAGCCAAACACAGGGCATATATAGATGATCTAAATTATCACATTTATCTAACTGTGTTCAGTTACTACAAATAAATAACAAAATAAATCATCAAATAACCAGTATACTTCAGTTTTGACACAAACTATTATTGTACACGTACAGCCAAGCACATAGCCTTTTGAAGTATACTTCATTTGAAAGTTTGCATTAAGTGTGCATGGGTACTAGAAAGTTTAATCTTTGTTTTGTCCAACTTTCATCCAGTGTCTGTCTGCACTATTTCTCTTGGGAAGTTATGAGTGAAGTGTCCTTGTACTCGTTTGTACTTATATTTGTTCTAAATCCCCTAACACAAGCGAACATCAGTGTGGATGTCTGTTGTTGGTGCATCTTCAGTAGTCTCACCCATTTCTTTTTTAACTGTGAAACAACAAGTCAGACCAGTATCGCCACCATGTGGACAAACTTATTAGAGCAACAACAACAACAACAACAACAAAAATCAATGCTTATGTGCGAACTGAGCATATAGAGTACAGTCATAGCCAAAAGTTTTGGCAGTGTTATGTGAGAAATGAGAATATATGGTTATGTGATAGCTGAGCATTTGCTAGATTACTGTGTAAGAAATAGTAAATAATTTGCAAATTTAGTGCTTTGCAAAGTTTGCTGCTTAAGAAAAGTAAAAGCTTCATTGGCCAAAAAATGAACTTTTCACAAAAAACAAAGTGCAGCACGATCGCTTTGTTTAATTTTTTTTTAGTTGTTTTTGCTAAAACTCAATCTCTCCAAATATGCCATAATCGTAACCTTTGAGAATATGTATCAGTCACCTGATTAGCTCGGAGAGTTAAAGTGCCCTCTCGAATGATTTGTGGTTTGTTTGCTTGAGTGTACACTTCTAAATTGAGGCGCTTGTGTCCCTCTGTAATGGGTGTTGGCGCCCTCTAGGAAAACCCAAGGTGCAAAGTATGTACGATTAGAAAAATTGGGCTTCATGCATACTATTCTGATTACGAAATTTACATGCCACACACTATGCGCATACTCTAGATTACCCTAGATTAACTGAAGCATACTTGGAGCTTAAGGTGGAACTTACACTAATCAGTATAATACTGGTTTTGTGCGTTAGTGGTATAACTTCACCTTGGCATTCCTTATCAGAGGTCTGGTAATAAGTTCCCGCTGGGCACTCTTCCAAGCACATGCCCTCGTAGAGTTTTGGATTGAGGGCAGAACATGTCTCGCAATCATCAGAAAGAGGACCAGAGCAGGTGGCACAGGTGGAATGGCAGCTCACACAGATGCCCTGATCCAAGTCTTCAAAGTAACCCTTCGGACAGACAGCCTTGCATGCCCCGTTTAAGAGCAAATAGAGAAAACTGCATGCTGAAATTCAATAGTTAAGTTAGATTACAAATTCAATGTACTCTAATTTCCACTGAAATGCAGAAGTAATCCAAATATGTTCTAACAATTCCACATTAGCAGATAGTACACAAGATAATATAAGAGGAAAGAGTTCCATATAGTTCATTGAAGTGTAAGTAGCTGGGTTTCCATTACCCTGCTTTTATGCGCATTCTAAAGTATCACATCAGAATCGAGTGATGGAAACACTGAATTTCAAATAAAAATGCCTTAATTCGCAAAAAATGTTTTTACGCTCGCTTAAGGTGGTTTTCGACTTGTGCGAAAACTGGTTAATTCGAATAATGCGCATTAAAAAAGTCATGACATTGCACTATGGGACGGTAAATACTGACTAACCAGCAGACCGATCTCATTCCACAGCATCTAAATTGTTGTTATGGTCATTCAGAAATGCCCGAGCAAAGTCTGTCATCAAAGTATTTCTGTATAATTGCCTCCCAGAAATGTTAAATGACTGTGTTCCCAAATAGGAGCATCCACCTCCGAAAGCAATAACTGCAAGTCATTTATTATAAAGGAAAATTATTATATTCAGTAGCTTCTCCTACTTTTCTGAGTGATGCATAGTGCCAGTTTATCAGGAAGTGACGATTTTGTTCTCTTTGACTCGTTGGATGGAAACGGTGCTTGTTTGCAAATGTTTTGTGCGATATTCCAATTTTGCGCACAGGTCAAATTCGCAACTTTGGAGGGGTTTTCAGTGCTCATTTGGATGTATCTGTTACTATTCGTTTAAATGGATCTCAGTTGTAACAATCACTCACTTGTACAGGTGGAAAAATCTGTGCACACGTCACAGTGAGGGGCACAGCGTCTGCATGTGCCGTCTTCTGCCACGTAGCTCATGGGGCCACAGTTTTGTCTGCACTGCCCACTGGCCAGATGAAGGCCTTCTCGACATGAAAGGCACTGCTTGCTTGTGCCATCACAGGTCAAACAGAGTTCATCGCAGGGTTCGCATGTCCCCAGCTCAGTCTCAAAATAACCTCTGCAAGACACACAAGACATACAAGTTTGCTTCCCTCTTGCATTCATTAACATATTCACACGAATGCCAGGACTCAAAACAAAGTATGCTATATTGCTAGGTTTTCTTACATCTATATATATTACAAACCCCAGTTTGGGAAACATAATGTTGAAGTAATGTAATGTTTGATGCACTTCATGTTGTTAATAATAACTAATGGAATATAATTTCTTTCTCTTTAGGTTTTTATAGGTATATACTGTATATTTTATATATGGTACAAGGTTATTCTATTTAAATCAATGTTATGAACAAGTTAGGTCAAAAGTAATGTAAAAGTAATACAAAAGTAGTCTGATTATATTACCTAAAATGTGTAATTGTGTAATGTAATGGCTTATGTTACTAACTACAATTTTTGTCATGTAATCTGGAATCAGTAATGGATTACACTTTTTAAATAATCCACCCAGCACTATAAATATGCTTTTTAAGTAATTAATTGCTTGTAGAGAGAGACACGCAGACGCAGCAGGTAACGCACACACAACTGTCAATCTCTCTCTCTCTCTCTCTCTCTCTCTCTCGATAATAAATTGAAATAAATGCTATAATTCATTTAAATAAGTGTGATCTTACCACACTATTTCATCTCTGTGTCTGATTTGAAGCAGGGAGAATGTTAGCGCTTATTGTTACCTAACTGACTAAATTAATTAGTCATTTTTACCCTTCTGGTCAAATATTGTGCTGCAAAGAGCAAGGCTAGTTTTAGCTTGTCTATAACTTGGCAAATGAAAGTAGAATAAGCAGGATAATCAACGGCTTGCTGTGCATTAAAGGATTTTAAATGCACTTCACATCGGGTGGTTCTTGGCCTCCACGTCGTGCATTTAAAATCCTTTAATGCACGGAAAGCCGTTGATTATCCTTTTCGTATTGCATAGTAAATATTTCAACAATATTAAAGTCAATTCTAACATTGATGCAATATTTAGGATCCATAAAATCTAAATATTTATGTTTATATTATAGTATAGTTATATTATAGTAGTCCAAATCTTTCTTGGGCCCCTGTAAAGCACGTTTCGGAAGTTACAGCCATAGTGACTCACTCTGGACACTCTGACCAGCAGCTGCCCTGGAACAGATAGAGCTGGTAAGTGTCTGTGTTACAGCTCACACACTCGTCTCTGCTCTCACAGGCCTCGCAGTTAGCAGAACACCTCTCACACAGAAGACTGGAGCTGTTCGCATAGAAACCCAGAGGACAGCGGTCTACACACACGGCCTCCTGCTCCAACATGTATCCTGTTGGGAAAGCAAACAGAGGTGCGAAGATCCTATTAAGTAGGCAAATGTCTTATTTATTCAGCAAGTTCTTTTGAAGCAGGGACTAATTAAAAGGGAACACTGATAGTCTGTTTATCAGGTGGGAGGGAAAGGAAAGCTAACCTATACGTTACCGGTAGCACATGTGATGCAATTCTGAGCCTTGGAACCGTAACATGTCAGGCAGGATCTATCACAGTAACGGCAAGTGCGACTTTCCCCTAAAAAAAAGATTATTATTATTATATTAACTGTTCGTTTTCTTTGATCTACTACCTTGATTTTCAAACTTTTTGATGGCGAGAACCCCAAAATGATCCCCTTACAAATCTAAAACCATTTATTAAAGAATATTTACATAAAATTGATCAAAAATGGGATGAAAAACTTGAGAAATGAAGAAATGAGAAATGAGAAATGTTGCTCTGGCAAACTAACTGAAATAAGTTGAACTGAGAAAAGATGAAGTGCTAAAATTAATAAAACGGAAATAAAAATAAATTAAAATGAAAAATAAATTAAAGCTATAGAAATATGAAAATATATATATATATGAAATAAATATATATACTAATAAAAATGACAAGATCACATAACATTACTAAAACCTAAAACTGAAATATTAAAACTGAAAATATAAAAATAAAAGTCAGCTATAGAAAACCAGCTATATTTTTCACTCCTGTATTTTTTGTAGAATTTTTTTTAAATGCCTGCTAAATTATCAGCAGCGTTTTAAATGTATTACTAGCAGATGTCCAGCAGAGCACAGTATTACACCAACTATAACAGACATAAGCAAATCTAAGACTAAACAGCAAGTTTGCAACAAAGTGTGGACTTCTTTTCAGTTTTTTTTTTTTTTTTTTTTTACATTTTTCTCATGTTAAATATCAGGAGTTCTTTCTCACCATCAACATATTGGCCTTCCGGGCAGCTGATCACCGGGCACTTCCCGTAAGCTGGCCGGCTCCAGCCACTGCATCGGTCACAGTCTCTCACTCCAGGGCCGTGACAGGTCAGACAGGAGCTGTGACAGGGCTGACAGCGCCACCCTCTGGAGTCTTTAAATGTGTCTACTGGACACTCCTTCACACACGTGCCATCTTTTTCATGCAAAAAGAATTTTAGTGTTGTGATTTTCGTAAAATAATAATGAGCATAAGAGACTTCTTTCAAAAACCTTTTGAACAGTAGCTGTTCACGGGTGATAAAGCAACTGTGATATTTCTTAGTATATTAACGTAGTGATATTTAGGAATAAGTAGGTGTGTATAATGCCAAAAACATGAATTTGCATGAATGAACCTCTCAGATTCAGAATCATAGCACTAACCTGCACAGATTTTGCATTAACTAAATTTGCATCCCATTTCTATTTCCCATTCAAATGAGTGAGGGAAGCAGTGCTGCTGTGCACAATATCCTTTCTGTGAAGTACATGCAATGCTCTACAAGGCATTTGCAATTCTGAGTTTACATCTCACAATATGGACTCGTGTTTGTCAGACTTGCAAGATATAAACAAAGAGTTGCAAGTTTAATATCATAATTCTGACTTTTTTTCTCTCAATTCTTAGAAGTGTTTTTTTTTCTGATCTGTTTGGTCAACCAATGGCAATGGAAACTTTTTGTTTATTTGCTTATTTACTTGTTTGTTTGTTTGCAATTATGTATTGTGATGTGAGTGTTGCAGAAAAAGCTTCAGCTTTAAACATTATATTTAAAGTATATATATATATATATATATATATATATATATATATATATATATATATAAACTTTAAATATAATGTTTAAAGCTGAAGCTTATTATGTAATATATATACATATATATTATATTCTACAGTTAAATATTAATAATATATGGCATTTCTATGACAATTTATTTAGCCTTTATTTGCATGTCAGCAAAACCTTTTAAGGGATAGTTCACCCAAAAATGAAAATTCTGTCATAAATTACTCACTCTCATGTTGTTCCAAATCTGTTAGACCTTTGTTCATCTTTGGAACACAAATTAAGACATTTTTAATCGACCGGAGGGTGAGTAATTAATGACAGAATTGTCCTTTTTGAGTGAACTATACCTTTAAGTTTCATTATAAATAACCCATTGGAATTTTGACCCTCAGGGTTTCTTCACAAGCATCTCTTGATGATTTAGCTCTCTACAACTGGATAAAATGTCTTTAAAGTAGTATTCATTTTAAATTGTAGCTTTAGGTTAGACTTAACCAGCCAAAGTAATGTGACTGAAACAGCTATGGCTATCAGACAGGAAAATGAGTGAACTTTAGTGAGGCGTTCAGAGGAAGTAGGTTACACACTGTTGAGGAAGTATCCAGACTGGCAAGTGAGACACAGACTATCGCTCCAGCAGTCCACACACGGCTCCGGGCAGCTGATGCACAGTCCTCTACCGCGGTCCTCATAGGTCCTCTGGGGACAGTTCTGACGACACTGCTGTCTGTATCTACACACAGAGATAACAAACAATAGACTCGTCACATATTGAAGCTAAACACTGATTGCATTGTTTTAAACAGGACTTCAACATATCCCTTGAGGGCTGTTTTCTAGAATAAACATGCATGGATGAGCCATTGCAGAACTTTGAAGCTATTTGAGCTTTTTCTGTGTTCACTAGAAGAATTATGCAAGAAGGTAATGTCAAAAACATGTGGCTTTGCACAATCTTGTGTTTTGTAGATGTTTTATGTTTTTATGTGTTGTCTAGAAGATTTGTGTTTGAAGGTTCTTTATATAAACATAAAAGCGAATTCAAGCCATATCGTTTTGTAATAAACTGTGTTTATTGCCTTCTTTGGGTTAGTGTTAAAAACTAGTGGCATAAGTCTACTTAGAAAATTATGCAAAGTTATTATAGGTATGTCAAAAACATACTTGAAATAAAATGTTAATTGAAATACAAAATATTCTTTAGTTTAATTTGATGTACTAAGATATCCCAAACTGAAATTAAAAACAAAAAATGTAATCAAATAAATATAACATAAAGCGAATTCAAAATACGCGAATTCAAAATACTAACAAAAACAATAGTATTTTAATTATACAAAAATGTTGGTGTTTTGATCTGGAATTTTCTGTCAATAGTTGGTGTTTGTGTATAGAAAGTTTTTGTTTCCATCCAGCATTTTCTGTCCAACTGAAATGTAAAAAATAACACGAAAATAAATTCACTAAAAGTGGATTAATTTTTTGTTTGGCAAGCAAAAATTACATTTACAATTTATCGTATCCAAAAATGTGCATAAAATTAAAATCATGTATTCGAGTCACATGACCGAATAATCTGCTCAGAGAAAGAAAAGACAATGTCTTGGCATTTTGTTTGCATGCTCTTAATCACAGTTAATTTATTAAAAGTGCCACAATGGTGTAAATTTTTTTTAACTAAAGTTTGAGTATATAACACACTCAAATACCGTTCACAAAAGTGTTTGGTGAAAACTCTCAACTCAACTTGGACCTGTTTGAAAGCTTCCTTAAAAGATTTTGGAGCAGCTTAAGATCAGCAACATCTTTGTAGACTTACTTTTGAATCAAAGACGCCCTGATCCACAAGGGTGAGGAATATAATGCAGGCTGAGATTATATGAGACCGGGGCGGTAGGTTTCAGTGCTTTGACAGAAAGAGTAACCAGAGAAGCCTAACCACACCAGAGAAATGAACACCATCCCAAAACCTCAGCGCACCTGCCTACAGCAGTGTTACTGCAGTTATTCAGCCATCCAACTTTCAGATGACAATAGAAAAGAAAGCATAAGAGTGGAAGATAACATAGTTTAAAGTCTTCTGTCAATATTCATCGAATATCATAATTCTTAAATCGGTTGTATAGACCATTTGGGAAGAACACAATCTTTAAATCAACCAATCAATCTTCTGACTGACTGCAGTGTTTATGAGCACTGACTGATAATTATCCAGTGAAGTTATATGAGAGCTTTCATATTAAAGGAAGAGCGCAAATGAGGGAAAGATTAAAAGATCATTTAATGGCACCTTGGTCTCTCCTTATCAAAGAAGGAAACTCCTGCCAGGCACCTCTTGCTGTGTTGCTATATACAACTGGAACTATTTAAGGAATGACAGCTGGAAGCGTTATAACACTATCATCAGATCTGCTCCACAAGACATTAATACAGACAGACTGACATTTCAAGCACAATATGGACATATTTGTTTATTTTCCCATACCATCAAAAACAGACTGGACTCAGTCCTGGATTCAGATCATATTTGATAACCTCACTACCAAGTTCCATTTACATTACATAAATTCAGCATTTCAAGAAGCTTTTTAATTAATACTGTGTAATGTATTAGAATTTATACTACCATTCAAAAGATTTGTTTTTATTAACTTTTATTCAGCAAGGATGCATTAAATTAATTAAAAGTGACAGTAAAGACATTTATAATGTTACAAAAAAATTATATTTTAAATAAATGTGATTTTTTTTTCTAATTCTATTATCATGTGACACCGAAGACTGGAGTAATGATGCTGAAAATCCATTTCATCATCATTTTTAAAATATATTAAAATAGAAAAAAATATTTTAAATTGTAATAATATTTTAAAATATTACTTTTTTAATAATGCAAAAAATGCTGTTATATAAATGTTAAAATAATTCACTTTAATGTAAATAAATTTTAAATGTTCTAACCCCAAAACTGTAGAACAGTAGCTTATACATATTCCAGAATAATTTTTCCAATAATTACAATATCATATTAAATATTAGCCTTATAATAAAGCCAAACATCCTGAAAATAAATCTTCTTTAAGCCATTAACACACTATTAGTCAAACATGCACATTTGACTAAATTTATATTTCTAAAGATTTAAAAAGAAAAACAAATCTCTTTATGTATTTTACAGGCATATGCATTAACTATTGAAATTAGTAGCGTTTATGTATGAATTTCTATAAAAACTAAAATATACATTTATTTGAACATTATTATGAGATAAATATAAAAAAACTGCATTTTTGGTCATATTGAGATAAATATTGCATTTTTGGTCATATTGTTTATTTGTCATTTCATAGTTTTGATGGCTTTATTATCATTCTAAAATGTGGAAAATAGTAGCAATATAATTAAGAAGAATAAGTAGATGTCTTCAAAATTTTGCAGGTATTAAAATCATAAAAAGAATTAAGATAAATCGTAACGTAAAGAAAAATTGAATAAAACTACATGTTTGCGCTACGTTAAACACATATCTTGTTGTAGTTAAGCAGTTGATAAGCATGGCTGATCAAGTGCTTCATCTGAGACACAGAGGTGCCTCACTTTGGAACTCAAGACTTAAGCAAGATGTTTGAGCGAGACGGCGGACAACAGCTGCCATGGCAACGGTGCAAGCACAATGAAAGCACCAGAAATGTTCAGGGGGATTAACATTGCTCTTTTCCTCTCTGAGTGGACATTCATTACCCAGGACTCTTGTACAAGACACTCCAACCCTCTGAGCAAAGAAAGTCCTTCAGCTTCAACCGAGCGAGGAGGAGATGGGCTCAAATTAGTGAGGAGAGAGAGAAAGAAGACAGAATGAGTGAGTGGAGGGAATAACTCATAAGATGTGCCTCCATGTCGAGCAGCGTGGATCTCAGGTAACTGGCTGTGAGACTTAACTGAAAGTGAAATCTGATGCACACAATAGCTGGAGGCCACAACACACAATCAAAGCTCTGTTCTCTTCATAGCATCTCTGCAATACGCTCCAAAAACCTCAACGCAGCTTAAAGGTGTAGTTCAGCTAGAAATGAAAATTAGCTGAAAGTTTCCTCATCCTCAGGCCATCCACAATGTAGATGAGGGGGACTAAATATCACGTTATTGGGGTCGCTTCAACCCCCGGACATGAAAAACAACCCGCGGCAACAGTGTTAAAGTAGCACAATTCTGCTCTCAGGCCATCCTAGATGTAGATGACTTTGTTTCTTCATCTGAACCAATTTGGAGAAATGTAGCAGTACATCAATTGCTCACCAATGGATCCTCTGCAGTGAATGGGTGCCATCAGAATGAGAGTCCAAACAACGGATAAAAACATCACAATAATCCGCAAGTAATCCACTCCAATCCAGTCCATCAATTAACATCTTGTGAAACAAAAATCTGTGATTGTAAGAAACAAATTCACCATTAAGATGTTTTTTACTTCGAACTGTCGCTTCCTGGTTTTCATAATATTGTTTTTAACTGTTTGGACTCTCATTCTGATGGCACCCATTCACTGCAGAGGATCCATTGGTGAGCAAGTGATGCAATGTTAAATTTCTAAAAACCTGTCTTGATGAAGAAACAAAGTCATCTACATCTTGGGTGGCCTGAGAGGAGTGTTGCCAAGTCTGTGGTTTTCCTGCAAAATCGGGCTACTTTTACACTGTTGCCGCAGGTTGTTTATCGTGTCCGTGGGTTGAAGCGACCCCAATAATGTGATATTTAGCTCTTGGAATGTGAATTTTACTGGAGGATCCCCACCGAAAAACGTGTGTTTCACCCTGCGGGATCCAATTTTTCCGGGGAATCCCTTCGAAACGTGATTGGGCTAGTTTTGGGCTAGTATTGAGTAGCAATTTGGCAGGGTTTTTTTTTTTTTTTTTTTTTTTTTTTTTTTTGCGAAAACCTGGCAATCCTGCCTGAAAGTGAGTGCATTTTCAGCAAATTATCATTTAAATTAAAATTTGACAGCAACAGGAATAGACCAATTTCTCAAATTGAAACTTACAGGAAGTAGCCGTCTGTGCAGCTGTGGCAAATCTCTGGATCATCTGTTGTGAAAGCAAAACAGGCAATGATTATTAAACCATGCATTGCTTATTTTCTTGTCACAAAACAAGCAATAACAAACAACTGTAAAACAATTGGCTGCAAGTATTAATGAATACTCATAAAATTACATAAATGAATTGCACTGTTAAAATACTAAAATGTAAAAGTGTGTTATTTACCTGTGGAACATGTTTTACAGCCAATACCGCAGTCTATACATTCTTGCGTATCCGGGTCCTGAACCTGACCTGTGGTTCAAGCAAATGTCTGTGAGTATTATATATGTGTGTGGATTTGTGTGTTACAAGATTGTTTAGTTCCTGTCCTCAATTATGATTGACCAAATGGCATTCAAATTCAACTTTACATTATATATGTGTGTTGATTTGTGTGTTACAAGATTGTTTAGTTCCTGTCCTCAATTTTAATACATACATTTGCACCATATTCTTAAATGTGGTATTTTTAGATGTATTTTATTTTTTTTAAGTGACCATTGTTGTTATTTAACTGTAATCATGGTATTTTTTTTTTTATTATATTGTGCTTTTGATGTATTTAATTTTTATGTGAAGACGAAGTAGATACTTTTGAGTGTGTACAAGAAGAGTAAGAACGTTTTCATTTTTAGTAATATTATTTTGATGTTATTGTTTTTATTTTTATTTTACTATGCTATATATATATTGCATTTTAAAAACACAGGCCGCTCTGTTGTGTAGTTTCATAAATGGAATGCTACAGGGATAATACATTTTTGTAGGCCAAAACCTGGAAACTCAAACTTTCAGGAATTGATTGACTGATTGAAAGAGTTGTCAGAAGCTTAAAGGCAGAGATGTTGAAGTCATGCAACCTTGATGTAGTTCATTTATCATTTTTTATTCTAGTGATTGTATTAAATCTTCAAAATTCAGAAAATCTTTGTTCATTTGTGAAGGTTATCATGATGAACAAAATCCAAAAGGCAATGGAAAAACCCTGTTGCATTTTTGTCGAAGGTACCAGGGTGACACTAACTTCAGGCTGGCCTACAAAAATACACCATCACTGCAGCACTCTATTCTGTCATCAGACAGACTCACCAGCTCCACACAGGACTGTCAGACAGATGCCGCTCTGAAGATTGTAGCCTTCCCTGCATTTAGCACAAACATTGGCGTCAGCACAGATCTCACAGTTAGGCATACATGGAAGACAGGTGTACTGCTCTCGGTCGGGATAAAACTCTCGTGGGCAGTGTAGCCTGCAGTGGCCCTGATACAGGAAACGCTCCTTCCCCTCCTCATCTGAAATCACACACAAAATACTTTTAACATGGAGATTCATGATTCAAATGACCACGTATATGACCATCCAAATATAAGAATCAATCTATCTATCTATCTATCTATCTATCTATCTATCTATCTATCTATCTATCTATCTAAAGAAACCAAACCAAGAGTACTAAAATATCCAGTTTGCAAGGAATTTGTATGTCCTTTGTAACCTGCTGGTTATATGGATCACTGGCTTACTCTTAATAAATTACAGCATGTTTTCCAAGCAGGTAAAATTATGACATTGGTCAGGAGTTATTCCAACACTAGCAGCTGAGGGTGAATGTCATGAATGTATAAGCATGTTTATTTGGACATTATTTGCATGACAATAAAGTCTAGTTGTCACTATTGTAATGCAAACATTTTATTTTTGAGCTTTTGTTATTCTGTTTTTGTAATTATTGCTGTTGCAGTACAACAAATCATTACTGTGATGTATTAATACCTTTAAATACTTTTTACGATTTAAAAACATTACACACACACACGTGAATTATATATATATATATATATATATATATATATATATATATATATATATATATATATATATATATATATATATATATATATATAAAATTTATTTATTTAAGAAATGTAAACTTTTATTTAGCATGGGCACCTAGTACTTTTACAGTTACATATAAATAAATAAATAAATTAATTAATTAATTCAAATAAAAGCTGTTCTTTTGTACTTTCTATTTATCAAAGAATCCCGAGAAGACAATTAAACATCAAGTAAGCTTCTACAAAAATATTAAGCAGCACAACTATTTTCAACACTGATATAATAATGATACAGTATACGGTTCTTCAGCAGCAAATCAGCATATTAGAATGATTTCTGAAGGATCATTTGACACTAAAGACTGGAGTAATTATGCTGAAAACTCAGCTTTGCATCACGGGAATAAATTACATTTTAATATATTATTTAAAATATTTAATTTGTAATAATATTTTATAATATTTCTCAATATTACTGTTTTTACCATATTTTTGATCAAATAAATGCAGCCTTGGTAAACATACAGTAAGATACTTTTCAAAAATATAAAAAAGATGGCGCATTAAATGCTTTCCGCAAACAGTGACTAAAACTGAAACTTGAATATCAACATCTGCTTGTGTCTATCATGAACTCTTCTTTAAATAGAAACAGTAGCAGGGATCTGGCTGACAGGTTTTGCCTAGACCGGGACACATAAACAAGGGCTATGGAGAGTGAACGGGCACTTTTGGCAATGTTAAAGTTGTCACACACTGGTGGATGCAAGGCCTCCCCCTTCAAGCCCCTTGGGCTGTGGAGAGAGAGATTAAGATTTACAGCGCTCTTCATTGAGATGGTTGAAAAGGAGGGATGGCAACCATGAATACCTACTAAACAGAATTCAAAACAGCGGCTTGGTTTGCTAAAGACCAGTGTTTGCTTATTCATTCTGTACTATTAAAGGAATAGTTCAGGCAAAAATTACAATTCTGTTATTATTTACTCACCCTCATGTCGTTCCAAACCCATATGCTGGTATTCATAAGCA